>NC_142527.1:21915200-22215200 GCF_964205215.1 Stylophora pistillata | reverse complement strand
GTTGTGAAAAGCGAGAAATCAAAAGTTGAAACCGTGGTACCATTGTTGATGATGATTGATTGAAAAAAGTCAATTTAATCATATTTGTGTAGAATTAGTAGTCTAGATATTAATTGCTTAGAAATTTTGGAGACCTTTTAAACTAATAGACTTATTTGTTTAAAAAAAAAAAAAATTAACGATATATGAATGCAAGTACAAGTAATGATAACTAACTAATATAGTTCATTCTTACCTTCAAGTCAGTTTGATTCTTCGCATCGGGTCTACCAGGCGGCTCAAACTTTTCTGGCTTAAAACTTCATATTTTATACCCCCAAACAGGAATTCTATCGGGTCATTGCTTCTTTTGAAGTGTGTGTTTTTTTTAATGCAATTAAAACAATTGTTCACTACAGACAATGGTCTTTCATCGATCGATTCATCACACTGGGAAAATACTTCGGTAATTTGTCTTTATTTTTGGAAAGGGCGGCTAGTCAAAAAGGTTGCAATTAAAAGAATTATGCTGGTTTAATTTTACTTTCATTGCCTAGAAGTTTCCAAAGATTACTTTAGAGATCTAATGCTAAAGTCCCAGAAGATGTTGACTTAAATGTAGTTTAGGCTCATTAAAAGTGCACTTGCTTCATTGTGAAGATGTGATTTAATAGTTGTTTGAGACGTGCGTGTCTTCCAACAAGGAAGTCGCAGTTGTTTTTCCTTCATCATCATTATTACATTATGCAAGTGAGCTGAAACGTCTTATACTAAATTCCGCATTCACGAGTTTAAAAATAAACACAACGGTATTGTAAGGCATGGGAAAAAAAACACCAATGCTTAACTCTCAAGAGAAGTTGACAAATGGTGACAAATGCTTGCCGAGATCAGGTTTTTGCGAGAGGCAGTTAAAGTCTGGAAACCCTTTTTTTTTATTAAAAGCGTCAGCTATCGTTTTGAACAAATTCTGATAAAGAATTCACTAGTTGTTTGAGTTTAGGCATAGATGTTTTCCAACAAGGAAGTTCCTGTTTTTTAAAAGGTCAATATTATTTTCCGCGTTTTCGAGATCAAAGATTTAAAGCAGTGGTAATGTTAGAAAACATGAACCAGATATGAATGGGCAGGTCTCAAGAAAAAGTAAGACAAGGTCGAAGAAAAGAAATCAGAGAAATACTGGTAAATCACGTTGCGACCAGAATTTTACAAAGTTACTGGTCTGAAAAACCATGTGTTTGGTTATTACTCAGGCTTTCCGAAGGAAACGCCCGAGGCATAAATTCGGTTTGTTTTTTTTTTTCTTTTGCGTTCAGTCACGAAACGCAGTTCCACTACAATGCATGCGTGAAGTGTAAGCGCATGCGTAAAATGAACCATAGAGCGCATGGTTTGTTGGGGGTTTTACAGCTCGCTCGGACGAATTAACAAGAGGTGCCAAGACTCTACTTTTCTTCTTTTATTCTCTTCTGGAGAGCTACTAGAGCAACGCTTTCTGCATCTAATAATCATGCTGTGGCGTAAGAACCAACGCTTTAAGTAGGAAAATCGTAGACGTGTTTGGGTTAACTGACCGTGAGAGTTTCCAGAGTGTATCCGTTATTTTGCAAAAAGGGGGAACTGGTTGGCCCTCACCGAATCACTTGTCGAACGCCAAGGAACCAATTGAACTCTAACAGCTGCTCACAGGAATTGTGCACACAAACGAGAACTTCAGTGTGGGTAGAACTCAAAGTCAGCTTTACCAACCCAAACATGACCACTTATGAAACTAATTATTCTCAACCATAACAAGCGATTAAAATGGCTAGCACGGTAAGAAGGAAATCCGCGAACTGAGCCAAGTTCAAGCACACACTCAAAATAAAAGATCAAAACTATAGATCTACCAGAATAACACGTAGGCGCAAAAGGCAAGGCTCAACAAAACAAAAAGCTTAACTGAAAATAACGTCGGAGCGAATAGAGGAATTGTGGGTTGTGTGTGCTTTTAAAGGCAGAAAATGGAGCTACGTTATTGGTGGGAACATAGCAACGAGAAAAACATGAATAAATTAGTGGAATGAAAGCGTTCGTTGATCCCTGTGGGATTTAGACTGCCGGTTTGAAAGATGAGCTTTTGTTCAAGATTTTTACGGCTTTCCGTGCCACCTAAGTGCAAGGAAAGACCGCAGATTGCCATATGTTGCCTAGAATGATTAGGTAAATTAAAATGTCTAGCGACTGGTTTCGATGTGCCCTTGTCATTCCTTTCCACGTCTCGAAGGTGTTCTCGGAATCGTTCACCTAGTCTTCTGCCTGTTTCGCCGATGTATATCTTTTTGCAATAAGTGCAAGTTATGCAATAGATTACATTGGCGGAGGTGCTCGTGAAGTGATCGGTGATCTTAATGGATCGGTTAGGTCCCGATATTTTGTCAGTGTTGTGAATGAAAGGACACGTTTTGCATCGTGCACGAGTGCATTTAAAAGTGCCTGGTTGGTCATTAGTCTTAAAATAACTTCTGACCAAAAAATTGCCTATGTTTTTGTCGCGTTTGAATGAAATGAGCGGAGGCTGCGAAAAGATAGTGCTTGTCTCTGGATTGTTTTGAAGTAATTTAAAGTTTTTAAGAATGATGGATTTAACTGAGTGGTTGTGAGGGTGAAACGTGAGAGTGAAAGGAATGCGGTCGGAATCTTCCTTATGCGACGTTTTGTAGTGCTGAATGTCGATCAATAAGTTGAGCGCGGTGGTAACCCGCTTGAACGACGGAAACAGGGTAACCACGTTTATCGAAGAACTGGCACATTGACTCCGATTTGAGGTGGAAATCAGAGTCATCACTACATAAACGACGAAGTCTTAGAAACTGAGAAAAAGGAATGGAATTCTTAACGTGAGATGGATACGAAGACGAATATAACAAGTAATTATGCGAGTCTGTAGGTTTGTAATACACACTAGTGCATAAACCGTTACCTTCAATTGAAACTTTGACGTCTAAAAAGGATAAAGAATTGTCAGAAATTTCCCAAGTATATTTCAGAGCCGGGTGAAAAGAATTGACTGCGGTTATGAATTGAGTGAGCTCCTCTCTGGTAGAGGAGGTAGCGCCAATACAGTCGTCGATGTAGCGACCGTGGAGTTCAGGTTTGGACCCGTTGTATTGGTTGAAAAATTGATGTTCGACAAAACCTGCAAAAAGATTGGCATAGCTAGGTCCCATTTTGGTGTCCATGGCTACACCATTGGTTTGTTTGAAGAAGTTGTTTCCGAATGAAAAACAATTGAGTGTGAGCACTAGTTCGGCTAAGCGTAGTAGTGTTTCAGATTTAGGTTCCTTAACAGTACGTTGATCAAAAAAAAAAATGTTTAAGGGCCAGAAGGCCTTCGCCATTAGGAATGACATAACTTGCTAGCTTAACAGATGGCACTTTAAGTAAGTTTTTAGAGGAGGACCTCAGATTTCTGGTTGTTACATAAGGCTTCAACAGTTCAGTGATGTAACTAGGGGCCTGGCCGTTGAGCGCTTTGTAGGTCAAAAGTAGTATCTTGTAATCTAAGCTCTGGCTGACTGGGAGCCAGTGCAGCTGCTTTAAGATAGGTTTGATGTGGTCTTACTTTCTTGTACGAGTGACGACACGAGCTGTGGCATTCTGGACATTTTGTAAGCGATCTATCAGGAATTTGGGCAGTCCGTATAGTAGCGAGTTGGTGTTATCTAGCTTAGATGTAATGAATGCATGAACTAACTTTTCAGTATCTGCTAGAGATAGGCAGTCTCTTATCTTGCTAATGTTTCTAAGGTGGAAGAAACAGGCTTTGCAGGCACTGGTGACATGCTTATCTGATGACATGTGCTCATCGAAGATAACTCCAATGTTTCTTGCAGAGGGAGATGGCTCGATCCGCTCACCAGACACATCAACATACTCTACTAATGGGGGTGGACGGTGTCGTGCGCTCAAGATCAATAGCTCCATCTTTTCTCTGTTTAGTTTCAGTTTATTGCACACTATCCATGAGTCTATCTCAGAAACACATGCCTCTATTTTTGCTATAGAGCTGGGTTGTTCGGCTGGGTTGGGCTTGAAAGGGAGATAGAGCTTGGTGTCATCGGCGTAGAGATGGTAATTTAGTCCGTACTGTCTGATGATGTTCCCAGTGGGTGAAGTGTATAATAAGTATAAAATTGGACCCAGTACTGATCCCTGGGGAACACAGTACCGAAGTTCTTTCGTCTTTGACTTGTTTCCATCACTTATCACAAACTGTTTTCGGTCTTGGAGATAGGATCGAAACCATTTTTGCACATTTCCTTTTACTCCATAGCGTTTTGACATTCTTTCCAGTAGTAGATCGTGGTCGATTCACGGTATCAAACGCCGCAGACATATCCAACAATAGCATGACAACACATTTTTGATTGTCTATTTTTAAGAGAACGTCATTTTGCACCATCAAGAGGGCAGTCTCTGTGCTTTGAAAACGCCTATACGCAGATTGAAAAGATTCCTCTAGATCATTATCACGTAGGTGATCACTTAATTGACAAGAAACTGCCTTTTCAATTATCTTTGTTATGACCTTCAGATTTGAGATAGGTCTAAAATTTGAATGAATAAAGGCTGATAGTTTTGAATAATCCTCAGAGTCCAGGTTGTCCTTCTTCAACTTCGGTTTGATCGCTGCTTCTTTTAGTGCAGCAAGCATTGATGCTGATTGGAGCGACATGTTAACGATGTTAGTTAAGACAGGTAGAAGGGCTGATTTACATTCCTTTAGAATAGATGCCGGTATAGGATCAAGATCTCAGGATTTTTTACCGATAGTGTCTACAAAACCCTCAATCTCTCTCTCTCTGACATCACTCTGAACTCGTTGAGTTCGGCATGACAAGGCTTTTGTTTGCTTCCCAGGACTGGGTACTGGTATTTGCTTCATTGGATAGCTTTGTTCTTATTGTTGCCATCTTCTTGTCAAAAAAGTCGGTAAATTTGTTCGTAAGCTCAATCGTTGAGTGTGCGGTCGGATAGCGTCTCTCTACTTTGTGGTTTAATGGCTTGTCAACTGCGTTGAAAAGCACTTTTGGATCTGATGCATTCTCTGAAATAATAGATGAGTAGTATGAAGCCTTTGCGTCTTTAAGCATTTTATTCACAGCCCGACACTGGTCGACATACATCTATCTGTCAATGCGCAGTCTTGACGATCGCCAGCGGCGCTCCAGCTTCCGGCGTTTTCTCCTAGCATCACTAATACCCTCGTGGTACCTTGGTGTTGATGGGTGGAGGGTTATTACGCGTCGTTTTAAAGGGGCATGCATCTCAAATATTTCCGTCAGTGTGGTTTCGTATTTTTCAATGAGACCTGTAAGATCAGGGGTGCTAGTTGACAGAGGGCCGGACTGCTTTAGGTCATCATTAAAATTGCCCATATTTACCGAGCGCAGTTTTCGATAACTAGTTTCCTTTTGTTCCAGAGGTGGTTTCTTTAGACGAAGTTTGCAGTGTACAGCAGAATGATCGGACAGCATGGGTTCCCGTATTTCAGTGCTATTTACTAGCTCGTCCTCGGCTCTAGTTATGATCAGGTCTAAGGTGTGGCCCTTCTTATGGGTGGGTCGATTGACATGCTGGACTAGGCCGAACGATTCTAAGATGTTGTAAAGTTTGACAGTATCCAAATTGCTGATATTATCCACGTGGTAGTTGAAGTCACCCACTATAAGTAGGTTACCAGGGAACACAACTAACTGTTCTGTGAGAATGCAGAATTCTTCGAAGAAGAGAGCACTATTTAGCTGATTTGCCTTAGATGGAGGTGGTCTAAAGATGGTAACAATTCTTGTAGACCCAGCGGAGCATGTCGTTACGATGTCCAGGTATTCGAAAGACTTTAAATTTCTTTGGGTTTGTTTCGTAACCTTTACGTGTTTCTTTATTAGGAGACCAACTCCTCCCCTTTGTGAGTTTTTCCGAGGAATGTGGTAAAACTGGTATCCAGTGGGGCAGACTTCGGTGATGGAAAAATTATAGTTTTCATTATTACTCAGCCATGTCTCAGTCATTGCGAAAATGTCCACGTTATTGTCGACTGCATAGTCTTTCATCGCAAGTTCCTTCTTCTTGATCGATCTGGTATTCAACAAGCAGAAGTCGATGGGTACGAATCTATTCTGCAGTTTTTGCTTTGAGCATCTTATGCTGATAAGATTGTGCCAATTCACACCTCTGGGACAGCAATTTTTGGAGCCAAGGGTGACGTTGTGTAACATAGTGGTTGGCCGTAATGCATGGCTGCGCTTCGCTTGCGATGAAACAATGACCGGTATTGTTTTGTTCATAGAGGGTCCGGGATTGAGTTTAAATGTCAGATCGCCAATTAGTTCCATGTTGAAAGCGGCGAAGCTGTTGGGATAATAAAAGCATGGTCTTTTGTGTCTTTTCATCCTGCGCCGCTTTTGATAAATGAAATGCTCGTTGTGAACAAAACATCTTTGTTAGAGTAATTAGATGTATTGTGAAACAAGATTCCGGCAGCTTTGTCGGTCGAACAGAAATGCGACGATGGATAGAAAAAATCCCTTCTAGGAGGCAGAATATTCAGCCTTGGGTCGCATTTTCGAGGCCAATTTGTAGATTCATAGCTTCTGTAATGTCTTGTGTTCAGAAATGGTTGGTTGGTCCAGTAGAGAGCGAAGTAGAAAGTAAGTCTACTTTACTTTAGGTAATCCCTAAACCATCCAAGCTCTTTTCTAGTGACTGCATATCCCATCGTGAGTTTCTCCAGTAGCAGGTCATGGTCCACTGTATCGAACCTTTTTCGCAAATCGATGAAAACTGCACCAGTTAGTAGACCCTGATCCATATTGCGCCTTATGTTGTCAGTGAATGATAAGACAGCCAAATCAGTAGAGTGGCCCTTACGGAAGCAACATTGATAGGGACTCTGTAACTTTTCTCTAGCCAGAAAATCATATAACTGCGTGTGAACTACTCTTTCCAGAACCTTGATAAGTGGCCTGGTGTGAGGTTTATGGCGCGTCAGTAGATGAATCGCCGGCGCGAATATGCCCCTGACTCCCCTCTCACATGAGGGATTTCAAACAGGGAATTGTTTACCATCATCCAATCAGCGTGGAGTAAACAGCGTGACGAAATCTGTGCCGCGGATGTCGATCGCTTGGAAAGCTGCATTTCTCGAAAGTTTTTTGGCGGTTAGCACTTGGATTTTGAATGGATCCCCGATTGAATGACACGAGAAGAAGCGTCAACCTTTTAGTTTATCTGGTGTTCGATTTGGTAGCCGGGCGATTCTAATTTCTGGGTGAAAATCGGCTTCGCGCTGGAGCGGTCGAAAATGAGCATTCCACCCTTGTCTCTGCCTTCTTATACAGTAAAGTAACAGTCAACGCAAAATCTACCAAATCGCTCAAAATCGCTATTTAGAACCACAGAAACGACAATACACGGCAAGTGAGATAGGTTTACATTTATTTTGAACCTAAACATACACATTCCTTGATATAAGTTTACGATATTACGACTCTTCAATATTCTCCCATACATTTCTTTATATATTTCGAACAAACGACCAGACACGCCGCTTGTGTGGGCATACTGAAGTCCTCTTGGCTACGTCGTTATATGAAGGTTAAAGGCTGATAGCTTCTAAAGAAACTGTTTGGGGCTGCGTCGGTGGGGTAACGCAATAATTTGAATATATCAACAAAGTTGAAATGGTAAATTGGCCACCGTTACGATTATAAAAGCTGATGTTTCGAGCGTTAGCCCTTCGTCGGAGCGAATAGAGGAATTGTGGGTTGTGTGTGCTTTTAAAGGCAGAAGAAGGAGCTACGTGATTGGTGGGAACATGGCAACGAGAAAAACACGAATAAATTAGTGGAATGAAAAGCGTTCGTTGATACCTGTGGGATTTAGACTGCCGGCTTGAAAGATGAGCTTTTGTTCAAGAGATTTACGGTTAAGGTTAGAAGAGTTGCAAATAATGTTTGTAGGCTTAATACGAAAAAGGTAAGATTAAATAAAGTTACACAGCATGAGACGAAGTGTTTGTTGAATTGTTCTGTGAGGGTATATCAAAGGATAGTAATAGTAATCAAAGTTTAATCTCTTTACGTGAGGCATGGTTACCCATATTGCCCGAGCCAGAGGCTCATGTATGAAACGCAAGACAACAACCCACCCATCCCACCCCAGGGGAGGACATCCATCAGACAGTAATCTCGTGCGTGGGCACTTAACGTCTCCTACCCCTAACTCTAACCCTACAGGAGACGGGACCTCCACTTATTCGTCCCTATCTGAGAAGACTAGAATATCTAAACCATTTCTTGATGTTATAGAAAGGCAGCATATTCTTCTCAATTATTTTAAGACCTTGAGTGTTGGTCCGGCCGGGGCTCGAACCCTCGACCTCCCGCACATCAGTCCAGCGCTCTATCCATTGAGCTAACCGGGAGGCGGTTAAGGATAATTAAATTGGAGTATAGAGCAGGTCGGTATTTATCAATGTTTTCTTGTAATAGACCCATGTGTCTTTGTAAGAGTCAGACACACGTATCAAACTATTGTAAATTTCAACTGAGTTCAGATATAGAGAAAAACCCTGGTCCTACTCCAACGTATTATTGTAAAATAATAAAGGCACCATATTGCCAAGCTAATGATTTGGTATTTGGACAAATTTCAGGACAACGTTGTGTTGCAATGAGTTTATGGTCTTTTATTTACAATAATAAACAAGAAATCAATTCGCCTTTTAGCATAGGCAGCCCAAGCTCTCTTTGAGAACCACACAAGGAACACAATTTACATATCGATTTATAAGGATTTGTATGGGATTTTCTACAAGATAGCCATAGAGATAGTTAAAAGTGAAAATATTAAATGAAAATGGCTTACCTTATTCCAGTACCCCCGCGAGTCTTGGTTTGCCAACATGACGAGGTTACCAAGCCGATTCCAACGGTCGTTGTGTCGTGTTTAAAAAGGACTCGGATATCTACAAACGCTTTAACGTTTCACTGAGGACTCGAAGAGCCACCTGGCGTCAATCGCAGGGCTGAGATTGTGTGGCTAGAGAATCGAAATGAAAGGTCAACCTTTGCCCTTGAATTCTGCTGTGGATTTGTGGCCGTGAGGACATTTTAGCTCGGGATTTTTTACTTCGTTCGGGAGGCTGTGTGGACAGAAGTGTTCGGCCTTGTCCTCTCTTTAAGAAGAGAAAACCAGGATTAAAACAAAAACGATTAAATCAAGTAAAATCGGTAAAATAATGACACCAGGAGCAAGCAACACACGTATGGAATAAGGTAAGCCATTTTTATCTAATATTTTCACTTTTACCTATCTCTATGGCTATCTTGTAGAAAATCCCATACAAATCCTTATAAATCGATATGCAAATTGTGTTCCTTGTGTGGTTCTCAAAGAGAGCTTGGGCCGCCTGTGCTTTTAGGCGCTAGATTTCACGTGTAGTGTCACGTGATTTTTTACGTAAACAAACCACGAAAGTTCGGATATCCGGTCTCAAATTATAATATGTGTACGAACTACGAGTCGCTATTTCGCGTTCCCGCCACTATAAAATTTTTCCATTGCTTTAAGTCTTGAAAAGTCGGAAAAACTCGAAAAGTACTAGGTTCAAAATGTCCAATCGGAAGAATAAAGGCGACTTTAACGCCATGAACGTGGTAGAACTTAAAAAATATTTGTAGGAACGTGGAGTTTCAGTAGGGTCTCTGTAAAACGTAGACCGGAGAGATGCGGATGGCGGATGCGGATAGAAAAATGCGGATGAAAAATTGCGGATGGAAAAATGCGGATAGAAAAAAAATCGGTTGGAAAAAACAAAACAAAACAAAAACATGAAACATGTCATTACAGTCGAACCCCGCTATGTCGAACTCGGTTAAATTCAAGTCCCGCTATTTCGAACAAAAATCGATTTCCCTCGGATTTACCCATGTTCTACTGCTAAAACACCAAAATAGCGCTAACTCGCCGAAAACGCTTCAAATTGGCCTGAGACGCTGGTAATCAACAAAGAATACAACAAGGCAATGAGGTAAGTCAATTTTATTTCAAAACATGACATTTTTTCTCTCTTTTAAGGTAAACCGATAACATTTCATACAAACCTTTATATAACCAATTGTACAACACTGCAAGAGTCACGTCCGCGCTTCTAGTAGTGAGCTTGGGCTGCCTGTGTCACAATACAAATCAATCAACGCTCTCGTTCATGAAACGCTGCCACTCTTTCATGTTGACGCCTGCCATGATGGAAGTCGTGGTGGAAAGTTCTGGTTCAGAGAGCGGGGAGTTGCCTGTTTTTGAGATCACATGGTGAGTTACTGTTACACTAATTGGTTTGTCATTTTCAATTTGGCTGGTGCTTTCTAACTTCCTGAGCAAACTGCATCCTTTTAAATCTGCGATTTGTATTTTTCCGATTTGCCGGAGTGAGAACACAACATGGAAAGAGATAGGACGTAGTGTGTCTTGACTTTATATCTACAAATCTCTATTTTTCTACTCGAGTTTGAAATGAGTCTTGTTGAATAGAGGTTTTACCAAAGAGTTTATATTTTTAAGCTTTAATAAATGAATATGCTGCCTCGGCTTGTGTCTGCATTTTCTCGTTTTATTCTTACTATTTTGGTTTACCCACAATTTTTTTCCATCCGTCGTTTACAATCCGAAGAATTCTTGGAAGGACCACTGGGACAGAGAGCGGCGAGGGAAAGGCGGATCTTTTTGTAGATCAGGATCAGCGATACAAAGTAATATATTTGAAGTTGAAAGCAAGGCTGATCGGACAGTTGTGGATTTTTTAAAATACATTATATTAGCCCAATATTTCGACTAGACAAAACTAGTCTTCCAACGAAAACTAAGTAAGAATGGAAAAGACGGTAACAGTATAAAAAAAAAATACAAAACTGAGAAGTAAAATATGATAGGGGGAGGAATACAATAGAAAAAAAACAAGTATAAAGAGGCATCATAAAAATACACATCATGAGATTAAATTTCATCGCCTCGGTTCATTCCATAGGGTCTTTCTCTGTCTGAATTAATTAGTTCTAATGGGATGAGTTCTATGTCTTTAATGGAATGATCTGGAAGGAAAAAGTGAGAAAATTAAAGTGGGAAAAGTTTACAATCCGCCCGGTCCACGTTTTACAGACACTCTTTATAATCGAACCGGCCTCACTATTTCGAAGCTACAAGGGAAATAGAAAAAGTTCGAGATAGCGGGCTTTCGAAATAACACCGGGGAAACGTAAAAGGAAGGGTAAATCCTAGGGAAATCGATTTTTGTTCGAAAAAGCGGGACTTGGGACTTGAATTTAACCGAGTTCGACATAGCGGGGTTCGACTGTAATGACATGTTTAATGTTGTTCTTTTTTTCCAACCGATTTTTTTTTCTAACCGCATTTTTCCATCCGTAATTTTTCATCCGCATTTTTCTATTCGCATCCGCCATCCGCATCTATCCGGTCCGCGTTTTACAGAGACCCGTCTTCAGATGTTCCTGTTCGATATGATCAAAATAAGGTCAATATAGGGAAGCGTAATTTAAATTGCGTTAGTTGTGATTTTATAGATGTAAAATATACTGATGATAATAAATGATGTGAATTAGTGTATTGCTTGTACGTTCATAAGAAAAAAAAATGGCAGTTCCGCAAATAAAACAATCCCACTCAGTCTCGTGTGGTATTAACCAGTTGATCTGTATGCAAATGACTTTTTCTATTTTCGCGCAATTCAGGCATGATTACTTAGCGCCTAAAGAATGAATTCTTTTCAACTTCCTGTCTACGATATAATCATGATTTTGAACAGACCCTTTTGCACATTTTATTTCTTCAAAAAAGTAGCTCACAAGGTTTTTTGATACTAAAACCATTGGTTGAGGAGTAAGGAGGAGCAATTCGAGTGCAAAAGAAATTTAGTTATGGAGCTCCCGGATGCAAGCAGTAATTTGTTTCAACTTGTTGGTAATCAATTGAATTTATAAAACTCTCATTAAATTTTTTTCTATCCACGAGTTTCAGAGAACTATAATTAGTTTACACTAAACGGTGTTTCCCACCCATGAAATACTAAATTCTAAACAAAATTCTAAATTCTTTCGAGTGCAAAAGAAATTTATGGAGCTACCGGATGCAAGCAGTAATTTGTTTCAACTTGTTGGTAATCAATTGAATTTATAAAACTCTAATTAAATTTTTTTCTATCCACGAGTTTTAGAGAACTATAATTAGTTTACACTAAACGGTGTTTCCATCCATGAAATACTAAATTCTAAATAAAATTCTAAATTCTTTCGAGTGCAAAAGAAATTTATGGAGCTACCGGATGCAAGCAGTAATTTGTTTCAACTTGTTGGTAATCAATTGAATTTATAAAACTCTAATTAAAATTTTTTCTATTCACGAGTTTTAGAGAACTATAATTAGTTTACACTAAACGGTGTTTCCCATCCATGAAATACTAAATTCTAAATAAAATTCTAAATTCTTTCGAGTGCAAAAGAAATTTATGGAGTTACCTGATGCAAGCAGTAATTTGTTTCAACTTGTTGGTAATCAATTGAATTTATAAAACTCTAATTAAAATTTTTTTCTATTCACGAGTTTTAGAGAACTATAATTAGTTTACACTAAACGGTGTTTCCCATCCATGAAATACTAAATTCTAAATACGGATGGATTTTGTTCGTTTCGAAAGAAATCATAGCACCTGGGTTTAAAGGAGGGGAGACTTTTCACTTGCGACAGCCAAACAGGAAGAAAACATTCCACAGCTCTGAGCCTGATATAATTGGTTTTGGGAGGCAGAATGCCTCTGAACAGAGTTTGTATGACGAGTACCATAAATCCTCTAATAGGTCCCCCTTCTACTATGCCACCCCTTCTGATAAGCTCCCCCCCCACTCTTAAGAAGAAGAAGTTTATTAAGTCCCCTACCCTCCCCCTCCTAAGACAAAAGTTCAAAATAACACTCCATGTCAGTAAATACGATAAATCTATGGAAGTACTGTATTTTTAGTGTGTCATTCAAAGTTGATTATGGTTATTGGTTAGTTGATGTTATTAAAACCTGGATCATTGGATAATGCAATTCAAGACTTTTTATCGGCTTAGCCATTATGGTATATGAGCCAATATACCATAATCTAATATCTGTACATTGTAACATCCGGTTTCTTCTTACAAAATAAAGTCGAGACGATTTGTCTAATATCTTTGGGGTGTTTTTTTTTTTAATAAAACAATTATTCCACTCGCGCTTGTTGGATATGAGATGATTATAGCCAACTCGGCGCTACGCGCCTCGTTGGCTATCTATCATCTCATATCCAACGCGCGCTCGTGGAATAATTGTTAATTATCATGTTGGCATCAATAGAATACGGTATACGAAAATTACAGAGCGATGCTAATAATATAACATAACTCTATTAAGCCTCCCCCCTCTAATAAGCTATCCCCTAAAGTAACTGAAATAAATAAGCCCCCGGGGGGGACTTATCAGAGGATTTAGTTGTATTAAGCAGTAACGTCACTATTAATCTATTTACACCCTTTGTCTGTTGTTGGTCTATTAGATGGTAGTCGAATTCCTGACTTGCCAGCACGGAGAAAGCGGTGACTGTAGCTGTGTTTTTTTTATAAAAATACAAACAAATTTTACGGCAGTTCATCAGTGTCAAACTTATTACTCAATTCCTTTCCGACCGCTATTAATCTCGGTAACGTTGTTCTTAGGAGGAAAGACCCGCGGGAAAGTTTCCTAGAGCCGGGCCTTTCGGCTTGCTTGTTTCTGCATTAGTACTTTTCAGCGTTTCTATTCGACCTTCTTACGAAGATCTTTAAATTGTTTTCACTCCTACAGCACCTTGTTTTGACTTGATTTGATAATTGTTCCTAAGATAATGCTTACAGCTGTACTGATGACGCTTTCTTAAAACAGATGTGATTGGTACATCAATAACGGTACTAATTGTCGATTTCGCTGAGGTAGAATGTTGTATCAATTGTGACAGGTCATGGTCCACTGTAAATTCCGCAGTCTTGAAATGGGTTTCTTAACAGACAGACTGGAGATCATCGAAACCAATTACACCCTCCCCGCTAATTTAGTGTTCCTAGCCGCGAACCTCGAGGGACTAGTTTGGAGCCTTGTGTGCACATTAAATTAAATAATTCGCTTTTTGACCTCGCACTTGCAAACCATATAACAAATCCCTTCTTGGGAAAAGTTTTACGTCATCCAATGCAGAGAGCACGATTCCTCCTACGTACGATTGTTTCTCCAGTCATGGCGACACACAGAGAATGACACTATCGATCAAGTCTCTGTACTGGCAAGAGGTAAAGAGAGGGTATTCGAAAAAATCAGCCTCATTTCATCGATATGAGCGAAATAAATTGGTTAGTGTAGACCACCCAGTCCTAAGTCACAGTGGGCTTGCCAATCAAGGTAGCTAAAGTACCGTCAAAACGTTCCCACGGATGAATCCAAAAACTTATCTCAAATAAGGTGAGTGTAGTACAGCTTTCCACTATGTTTACCACCCTTGCGCTGGAGGGAATTCTTGAGTAAATATTCGAACTGTCTTGCTATCTTTATATGCGGCCCAACAGAATAGTTTCTTGGTGATGTTCACTCTGAATCCCATCATTCCACATTCCATCATCAAGTGATAAATCTGAGGTTTTCTATTAAAACTGAAGTCAAGGTGACGGCTACGATCATACACCCGTATTGAGGCTTTAAAAGGATCCTGCTCGTCACTTATAAATCCTCTTGTTTCGATGTTACATCTAGCCAGGTCAACTCCAGGTTCGCATGTTTGCAAATTAACAATGAAACGGCTTCCGTCTCTTGGTGGAGATGGTGCGGGGCCAGAGTGATCCATATCTGGGTAGATTCGATTAAAAGACATTGAAAAATTGTTGAAAGGGTGAAAAACCTGCAAATAAATTTCTACAGAATGTCTTTCAGACGTGACCTTGCAGGTGTGTTTGTGCCTTCCCCAGTGTTTCAGCTGGCATTCCTTTCCACAATACTTCGCACTCATGCAACTCTTGCAAGACTTCAATCCAACATCATTTCGAAGGCAAAAGGCACAATATCTTCCCAATTTGTGTGACGTTAAATTTGTTGAACCGTGATCATTTCCGGAACACCGATTGCTTGGCTTAAACTCCACGGAAACCATATTAGGAGCAACCGTTTTAAATTCTAGAGGATGCTGCCCCGCAAACAGGTTTACTGCATCTTTCAACATTAGAACTTTTTGCAGATTCAACGGAAAAGAATATAATTCATAGTTGTAAAGTCCCTCATGAAAAGTAGGACCACAATTGTCGTGTATGTAGTTGTTTTCTATCACACAGGGGATTTTCCCTGGACTTTGAACTCCAGCCATTATGTCACCCATTTTGTTGTTACAGATCTTGTTTCCCTTGTACAGACCGCCCGAATTGCTGTGGATATAGATTCTCCAATAGAAGCTCTCAAATATCTCATTATTCTCCAAAGTGACGTCATTATGATTTAACATTACGCGAACACCAAAGGTACCACTGTGAAATATCTTGTTTTCACGAATTTCCACAGGGAGTGAAACAGTATTGTGAGGGGGAAGTCCCGCCACGAGGATTCCCTCGTACCTATTGTCGTAAATCTCGGAGTCGATTATTATGGCTTCCTTTGCTAAGACACCCGCTTGTTCTTCATCGACCCAGATTCCTCTTGTATTGCCATGAATGTGGCATGTGTGTATTGTAACACGTCCCTTGTTTAATACTCTAACTCCAGAGGCATAACATCCCATCATACCATTTCCAGTCACGTGACATTGTACCATTGAGGCTGAAGCGTTTGAGCCGTGTACCACTAGTCCACAACCTCCACCACCCTTGATTGTGCACTGAAGAAAACTTTGGTCCATTGACATGGACCAAAGGTTCGGTTGAGCCATTTCTCCAAAAGAAACAGTTCTCGAACTTGATATTGCCATTAGGTGCAACCAATTTAGATTCTGTTGAGAGAGTAATATTGCTAAAAAAGCAATCTTCTTCTAAGCTAAGCTTCCCAGAGGGAATGGTGACCTTAGCTTCGTTGCCCAGAGCAGCTATCACTGTGTTACTGATGGGCACTTGAAAGTGAGTGTCAGGGTTGTGACGTGTCAGAGAGTCGTCTAACCTATATTCTCCGCTTAGAAGAAGAAGCACTTTCGTTTGTGACTTGCTATTGTTGCTAAACATCATCATATTTACGTATGATGCACGATCCTTCGCAGTAGATAGCGCTATTTATGCAATAGCGAAAATCAGACCTGAAAAAAATCAGGCCTGTACGGGATTCGAACCACTAACCTCTGCGATACTAGTGCAGCGCTCCACCAATTGAGCTAACAAGCCAACCGGGAGCAGGCCGTTAAGTTGATTCGTAATAAACCCGTGATGATAAATCAGATGCAATGAATATATGAAGTTCATATATTTTAAACTGCGGTATTAAATACGTATGATGCACGATCCTTCGCAGTAGATAGCGTTATATAGCGTGTATCATACGCATTTAATACCGCAGTTCAAAATCTTTCGCAGTAGATAGCGCTATATAGCGTGCATCATACGTATTTAATACCGCAGTTCAAAATGTATGAACTTCATATATTCATTGTATCTGATTTATCATCACGGGTTTATTACGAATCAACTTAACGGCCTGCTCCCAGTTGGCTTGTTAGCTCAATTGGTAGAGCGCTGCACTAGTATCGCAGAGGTCAGTGGTTCGAATCCCGTACAGGCCTGATTTTTTTCAGGTCTGATTTTCGCTATTGCATAAATAGCGCTATCTACTGCGAGGGATCGTGCATCATACGTATTTAATACCACAGTTCAAAATATATGAACTTCATATATTCATTGTACCAAACATCATATTGTTGCGAGGGGCCTCCGATGATTCACAAATCTTCTAGTTTCCATCCAGATCTCTGAAAGCAGCTTTGACAGGCTCGTAACGACCACAGCACTTACTATCATGGGGATACGCGATAGTGGCGAAGCATAAGGAAGAAAGTCTTTGCCCAAGACCAGTAAGAGCCAAAGCTTTCCTAGAGTATCCCTTCCAGCAGTTTAGCATAACTCTGATATACTCCACGGAATCTTTAATACATTATTTAAACTTTCTCAGTTTAAGATATGCAGTTGTTCGGTTGTTAAATAAGCATGAGTCCGGGTTGGTTGCTCCCCGCATGGCTTCAATTCCTTCAGTATAAGAATTGATGGCCTCTTCATACAGCCCACTTTTAAAAAAGGTGTTTCCCTCCAAGCGGATTTAATCTGTGTTAGCACTCTTTTGGATTTCCAACGCAGATGTTTTCCGATTCTCCACTGGGGGTCGTGACGAGTAGAATATGATTTTTTGAAACATGTGAGAAAGGGGAAGAGTATGTGGAAATAGCTCTCTAAGTTCTTCATTAGAAAATACCTTGCTCACTCCTACATCAAAATCCAAAATTTGAAATGCAAATCTCTTGGCTTCCTTGGCTTTCTCTTGATGATCATACACACTCAGCTTCATGGCGTTTTCATAAATAATCCGGGACGTCTCAGTAATTAAAACGACTGTTTTCACTTCCTTCCCAATGTCGCCTTGATCGAGAAAGCATCTCAAATGCTGTTGCAGCTCGGAAGCATGAATGGTTAACTTTGACCAGTGATAGAACAAGGAAGGATCAGTTACAGAAGCAGATGCTTGTTCTGCTACGCTTCCAGTTACATTCAAAACAATCTAGTCTGGTGAGGCAACGACGAAAACAGTTGATGAGGAGTACTAGTCGAACAGCTCACAGCATTGAAGAAGCGGTTTCCTCAATGGTCATTCTAGTTCTAATAACTTCCTGAACCAGACGATGTAGGCCTAGTGACGTGGAGGATATTCTCTGGAATAGCGAAAACTTTGTGATGACTTCCAGGATGTGATCTTTTATCAAAGGACCACAGGAACTTTCTAGCACCTTATCGTCAGAGGAAAGCACCTTTCCGTCGATTATCCCGTCTTGAATTTCATGAGGCTCCAGAAAGGCACAAACGTTTACAAATCTTGATGCTGCTTCCCCATTTGTTGACTTCTTGACGTACTCGAAGTGAATAAGCCACGTGGTATGCACTGCCAGCCGACTTTTGGATTCGTACTCCGACGATGGTTTTGCTGGATGCTGGCTCAACAACTTTAATCGCTGGATTTTGTACTCTTCAAGATACTTGCTTATGGGACCACCAGCTTGTTCTAAGGCAAGCGGAAGACCACCGAGCTCACCAATAAGTTCTTTCAATAATTTCTCTTGTCCTGTGGGATCTAGGAGATCACTTCTAGAAACAAGAAAACGTATTGATTCGTCTTCTGAAAAGGAAAACAACTCCACGCAATTGGATAGATTTACGTCAAAGGAATCACAAACTTCTCCCGAGTTACGTCTCGTCGTGAGTAAGAGATGACCGATAGCTTGCCTTCACCATCCTCCATAACAAACTTTTCGCATTTGGTTGGAGAGGTTGAGCTTGTCTACATCGTGAAGCACCAACAACCATGGCTTTTTGCTTCTTGAAAGGTAATTGAGCACTTTAGACAGCGTTAGGTCGATTAAATCCGCGAGCAATCCCAAACGTAAAACCAGGTCATTCAGAGAATTTTAAAACCTATGGTAGTCTTTCATGGAGATCCAAAACACTCCTCCTTCGTATTCCGGTTCACGTTCCCATGCAAAGTGAGCGGCTAACGTGGTCTTCCCGAATCCTCCAAGACCGCATATGGCTGCCATGTTTAATACGCTGCTTTTTTCCAATTGTAGACATTTTTCCAGAATTGATAGTTCATTTTCCCGCCCTGTGAACCATTTACTTTGATCTGGCGCATCAAATACAACCTCCCTAGATTCATCTGAAAGGGAAGAATGTTCAAGTTTTTCCTTCAGTATATCCAAATCTCTCCGCATGAGGGTCTGGATGGGGTTTAGTGTTAAGTGTTATTTGGCCTTTTTTTTTAAATGTTTAGTGTTAAAATTTGTAAAATTTTAATGTTTAGCGTTTTAAAAAAGTTAACTGTTAAGTGTTAAAAGGTGTTAGAACAGTGATTTCACTCATTAAAGATCGATAAAAGTTTCATAAAGAAGGCAATATGTTAGAAAAAAAAGGACTAAGATTCTTCAAACTTAGCTCTTATGAGAAAGGGTGCAAAACTAGAAACAAAAGAAGAGCCCGCGCGGAACTGACCAAACTGGTCAACATGCATACTTTGTGCTCATGCGCATAAGTTCTTCAGACATTTTGTGGTCAGCGGTTTTTTAGCAGACTTCTGTATGCAAAATGGCCGCCACGTCCGCATCGGTGGGAGTTGTGGAAGTATTAGTCAGCTTTTATAGATGTGGCGAGGAAAATGCTTTTGAAAGGCATCGAAGCAGAATTCCAATCGGTAAAGAGCAAAGAAATATAACGGACGCAAAGAAGCATTTGATCAACTTTCTTGGTATTTCGCAAATGGTCACCTCATTGGGGATGGGAAATTTCGAGTTGAAACTGTACCGGCTGGCTAGGTATGCCCACGAGAAAACGAAGAATTTACATATCCTTACGCAACATCAATGGGAAATGGAGGTTCCACTCCTTGTTTCTGACGAAACCCAGAGTGAACTCAATGGTGAGCAGACAACTGATCTTTCAAATTCATAAAGTGCAGGAAAAAAAATTGCAAATTGCAATATTCACTGGAAAAGCTAAGGTTTTGCTATTCAAACCCAGGTTGTTCTTAATAAAAATAACTGTTATATTTGGTGACTTATGCTTATGTTAAAAGACCTTAAAGACCGTACGTTACTGACCCCTGTAGTTGAAAGCCTTCATGCAGTTTCCTACTTTAAAAACGAGACTTTCACAGCTTTACAGTATGCTCGAGACTTTGGCACAATTGCAAAAGAATCATTAAAAAGGACGACAAAGTGGAGCGCCAAATACCTTACACATGACAAATCCTTTTATCCAGTTCCAACATCTAGTATGGAGTTGGCAGATGTTGAAGTTATGAAGCCTCTAACAGCTGCAAGGATAGATCCTCCAATTGAGATAGCGATGTAGGAGTTGGTGGACAAATATCGTCCAGTGAGGCAGAGAACACTGCGGAGTGAAACCACAAAAGACAAATCTGGAACTCTTCCACCAGCAGTGTCTTACGCTCAGCCTCCTCGTTCCAAAGTAATGTTCCACGACGACTCAACTGTTGAAGGTCAAGAAGGAATGAAACCAATTATGCCGCAAGTCACAGATGACGATGGGGACTCGCACGTACCCAGCATCACGTTTGTGAACGATAGCGCGGTTGAAATAGTTGCCGTTAGTGAATTGCCAGATCAAGAGGATGAATACGACACTGACTCAGGCAGTGATATGGATGATGACGATCACGACTCCTACCCCCACACAACAACACTCACAAGGTCTGGTCGCGCCATTCGCGCTCATTTTCGCCTTGATTTATAGAGTTTGCACGATCGGGCGTGCGCATATACATAACCTTGTGAATGACTCTCTGATCCAGAGTTCATTAAATGAAAACCCGAAAATAGCGCTATCTTGGACCCGGGAAGGCAAGGGGAGTTCAGATTCAAAGGCTGGCTTGCTGCTGATACATGTGCTAAGAAACGAGAGGATTGGCTAGTGAGGACGCATAAGTCTATTTCCCGGTAGGTAAAAAGGAGCATGATAATTGATTAAACAAATGTTTGAAATGAAAGATTGCAAAAGTGCAATAACGACAGAGGAAAGTTTTCATTGTCGAGCATATTGTACCCTTCTGCTGAGAAATAGTCTCCCACGATTTTCCATGATAGAAACATAAACAATGAACAAACCCAAAATTGTAATCAAAATGACAGTCTGTAAATCAATTGTAGATATTATTCCATATCGAATGTCCACGTTTGTCTTGATTAGTATCTCGCTTTTTTAAGCCATTTGCGCTTACATTTGTATGAAATCTAGTGTTACTGTGGTTTTTTTAGTGTTAGATGTCAAACAGTCTAAAATTTAACTGTTTGATGTTATAGATGGAAAAATTTTAGTGTTTAGTGTTTTCGAGGCACCCCATCCAGACCCTCCAGCATGGCCGATCCCCCAATTTCTAGAGAGTTACAGCGGAGCTCCAATTGTTCTTGCCGCATCTTCCAGTTAATCTCAGAACTTTTTAAAAGGTTCATGTGTTCCTCATCTGTTCCATCTGTCTTGTAATCGTATCTTGTGTTTTCTTCAAATCTTTACAAACGCTTTGCAGATCTGACTGTTTCTCTTCGACACTAAAGATAGCTCTTTGAAACTCGGACTTAATCATGGCAAGAGTAGAAGAGACACTTTTCATGTTTTTATCTTGGTTTTTTTTCGTTGCGATGTAAGGAATGTATAAGGTTTTGAACATCATTATGAATAAAGTAGAGAAGAGTGTTGTCAAGTGGTTCACCAAGGCATACATCTATTCCTGTTCAAAGTTCACAAAAACCAAGCATGTGTAAGGCAGAGAGAAAGGATCCATGTCAGTATCTTAACAACTGAGCATTTGCCCCTTCCCTAACACAGCATTGACCGAGGCTCTGAATGGGGCTGCCCGTTAGCTGTAAACGGCAAAAACGTTTAGCTGTTAGGCGTAAATATTGACAAATTTTAACCGTGAGTCTTAAAAGAGTTAATAAGTATTGTGAAGCAACAAGGAGTACTGGTGAAACCCTTTGGATGATATACTTGTCCATCGAATCACTAATGGAACTGTTCTTACGCTGTGGAATTTTACTGTTGTAATTTCTCTATATACGACTGAACATAAGTTTCTGGTAACAAATTATAAGGTACTTTCTGTAGTGCTGGTTTTGGGTGAAATTTTGGAAAGAGTGGTAAACACGCAAATGAGTAATAATTTTAGTCACTGGGGTTAAAGTAAGCACCAATGCGGATTTAAACTATGTTTAAGTTCGGCACTAGCAGTGGGCCAATTAGTTTTTTTTTCTCGATAGATGCCATATGGATTTGCAGATCGACAATTCTCGAATCTAATAACTGAAACCTGAATAAAAAAGAAACAATTACTTAAATTTTCTTGAATTACAAGGACAAAAAAAGTGACTTAGTTGTTCACTGTTATCATACCTCCTTTTCTCCATAGCTGGAGCTTGTTCATAATACTCAGTTCATCAGCTGGAGGCAGCTTAAGGATTTTGACCAAGGCCTCCATGAGATCGAAGCAGTAGTCGTATTGGACGTCAGTCCACCTGGCAAAGTTGCAATGAGCCCATTCATTGCGCACGGTACGTCTTCGGCTAATGGTTGCACCAAAGTGAATGGTGTTGCTCCGCAAAGAACGGCAAGAGGTGCAGACGCGTCAAAGGATGTATCAAATGCATTGAAATGGGACATGAAAGGCTTCATAAAGAATTTCAATAAAGAAACTTCATCTTTTACACGTGTAACGTTGCTAGGAAACGAGGCTAGCCTCGCCCCAGGACAAAAGGAGTAGAGCGGGAAAATCGCGTGGGCCATCTTGTTGTGTTGATGTAGTGTCGCCATCGCTAATTGTATTAAAGGAGGTTTATTAAACGTTACACTGGTGGCAGCGGTGGGATAAGGACGAAATGACTTCGAGGGAAATGCTGGAGGATGTTATCGAGCGGTTAACCAAGCAGTTGAAGCTGGCAAACGCAACTTCGCGATCGACAAACGAGGAATTTCGACAAACACAGGTGAGCCTTGAAGCGTTGGAGAAGGAACACAAAGGAGTCGTCCAGCAGCTCGGTGAACTCAAGGAAAGGGAGTCCACACTAATCAGTGAGAGGGACGAAGCGAGGGAATCGGCGAAGAAAGCGTTGGAGAAGGTGTCGGGGATGGAAGGCAAGCAGTTGCCTTTTAAGAGACAGTCGGCGAAATCGACTGTAGCGAAGCCCGAAAAATTTTCGGGTAGTGGAAACGTCACAGACTTCCAGGCGTTTTTGGATCAGTTTGAAGTCTGTGCGAGGATGAACGATTGGAGTGAAGAAGAAAAAGCAAATCAATTGGTTTTGTGCATGAAGGAGAAAGCACGCGTGGTCATGTCCCAACTCCCGTTGGACGACAAGAACTCCTACCAGCGCATGGTCAAGGCCCTACGCGAAAAAATCGGAATGCGACAGGTCCCCGAAGCCGCCAAAGCTACGCTCAAGGCTCGACGAAGAAAGGTAGGAGAAACCTTGTTAAATCTGAGCATTGATATTAAACGCCTTTGTGGAGAGGCTTACCCGACCTTGAGCCCAGCTAGTTTAGAGCAAGCTTGTATTGATCATTTCACCGATGCACTTGGGGCCTCACTTGCAAAAGATGTGATTCGCTCTAAGCCCTCGACATTAGATAAAGCCCTTTCAGAAGCTCTGGAGCTTGAAGCGTTGGAACTCAGAGCTATTAGAATGAGAGAGAGAGAGTTGTGAACGATGTGTCAACCAATGGGGGAGAGGTTCGTGAGGTGCTAAACTCACCCCTACCAGGCTGGGCCCCCGAGCTTTCAACTATGATTGCATCAGCTACAGCAAAAGCAGCAACTGAAGCGGTGGTTAATGCAATCCCTTCTAGGAGTGTTCAGGTAAACTACGCTCCTCCTCGATTCAGACAACCCAATGGCAGGGGTAGGGGATGTTGGTCATGTGGGTCTATGTATCATTTCCAGAAGAACTTCCGACAGGGAAACTTCCGCAGGGCGGGGGACAGATCGTAACCGTGAGTCGCTCCCCGCCCGGAGACCAAGTACCAGTGATACGCATTAGCTCCATCCAACCTAACGCGTTTTTGCTCGACTGCAAGATCAAAGGGGTCCCTGTGAGTGCAGTGGTGGATTGTGGTAGCCCGATCTGCATTTTGAATAAGGAAGTGTTCAAACATATCGGCTTAAGTGACACCCTGGGGAAGGTCACATCCAAGATTGTGGGTGCTGAGGGCTCACAACTCAGTATCCTGGGAACTGTGGAGCTAGACACCACTCTCGAGGGGATAAGAGCTAAGCAGCTATTTTATGTTTGCGACAATCTGAAGCAGAATGCCCTACTTGGGATGAACTTTTTACAAAACAATGGGTACGTTGTTGACTTTAGTAGGGGAACCCTTCACGCTGGAAACACCCAGATGAAACTGAGAGGCGAATCTCGTTGGGAGGTCCACAGGGTGTCACTGGTAGAAACTGTTACCATACAACCAGATCAGAAAGTTCTTTTTGTTTGCCAAGTCAAAGAGGTGAATTTGGAAGGAATTCATGGGATCCTAGAACCTCTGGACAGGTTCTTTGAACGGTTCCCGATTGCGGTGCCCAGTTCTCTATCCTCGGTCAATAATGGATCGGTCCCAGTTCGTTTCTACAACTATTCCGGCCGGCCAGTTACCATCTACAAGGATACAAATGTAGGGGAGTTCTGTCCAATAGTAGAAAAGGGGCAAACAATACCTACGGAACGCAGTTACAGAGTAGAAACCGCCTTTCCCGACAGCAATAAGAGACAAATAAATTGCAACGCGGTGTCAGTCGAGGCAGAGCTGAGTTGCGATGCAGTTGAGGAGATAAAAAAGCTATTCCCCATAGACAATGACCAGCTAACAGAAGATAAGAAACTTAGCGTATGGAAAATCTTGGCCAAGCATTCCAAAGCGGTATCGAGAGGGCCACATGACATTGGCCACTGCACTAAGGCCCAATTACGAATTAACACTGGCTCTGCTCCCCCTTCAAGACTTCCCCTGCGCCGCTTTTCACCAGAACAAGAGAAGTACATCAACGAGGAGACGCAAAGGCTGCTTGAAGGAGATGTGATAGAACCCTCTACCAGTCCTTGGAGTGCCCAAGTCGTCTTAGCTTCTAAAAAGGATGGCTCATACCGTTATTGTGTTGATTTTCGTAGACTAAACAGTGCCACCGTCAAGGAACACTACCCTATCCCGAAGGTGGAGGACATGATTGATTGTCTTGCCGGCGCGAAATTCTTTTCAACTCTAGACTTCATCTCTGCCTATCATGCATTCGAAATCCACCCCGATGACAGAGAGAAAACAGCGTTCTCCACCAAGCAAGGACACTGGCAGTGGAAGCGGGTTCCCTTTGGGCTCTGTAATGCAGCTCCCTTCTTTGTGCGCCAGATTGCTAGTTTGTTAACAGGAATGACATGGGAAGAACTCTTGGCATTCTTTGATGATGTCCTGCTATTTAGTCCCACCTTTGCCAAGCACTGTGAATCACTGGATCGTGCTCTTTCCCTCATTGAGGAGGCAGGGTTAAAGGTGAAGCCAGAGAAATGCCGTATTCTGCCAAAGCGCGTACCATTTGTTGGCCACATCTTATCAGAGCAAGGAATGTCCACAGACCCTGAAAAGGTGTCTGCAGTGATGTCCTGGCCTCCACCAACCACTGTGTCTGAGTTGCGTGTTTTCCTGGGCAAGGTTGGATACTACCGAAAGTTTATACCAGACTTTGCAAACCTTGCACACCCTCTGTTCCAACTAGAGGAGAAGGGGCGTCAGTTTATGTGGTCGATCGCCTGTCAGAAGTCTTTTGATGGCCTGAAACAAGCCCTATGTGTAGCGCCTGTGCTCGCCTTTCCACAATTTAACCTTCCTTTTGTGCTAGACACTGACGCTAGCACAATTGCTGTCGCTGCCGTTTTGTCTCAAGTGCAGAATGGCGAGGAGTGCCCCCTTGCGTACGCTGCGAAGGCCCTGACAAAATCGCAGCGGAAGTGGCCCCCAACCAAGCTTGAAATGTATGCCCTTGTGTTCGAGACAGAATCCTTCTACCCTTATGTGATCAACATGCAGTTTTTTGCTCGGCTGGACCACCAATCGTTGGTGTGGCTCCAGAGTTTTAAGCACCCCAAACCACAGGAAGCCCGATGGGTTGAGTACCTGCAACAATTCGACATGAAAATAGAACATCGGCTTGGTCGTCTGCATGCCAATGCTGATGGCCTTTCGCGTAGACCTTGGCCAGAAGACCCACTGGTTGACAAGCTGGAGGAAACAAATGTCGCTAGTGCGCCATTGATTGTTGAAACGACGACCCATGTTGATGAGTCAAACCCCCCTGAGGGTATGCAGTCTGTACCTAGACAAACGCCCGTGCCATGGTCCAATGGGCACTTTAGAACAGAGCAGTCCAAGGACAAACATCTACGAGCAGTGCGGCAGTGGCTGGAAGCAGGGAGGCGACCACCGAAGCAGGAAATGGAAGGGGCTAACCGGCATATGTGGTCTCTTTGGAGTCAGTACAATCGACTGCTGTTAAAGGATGAATTGTTGTACCGGCGATGGTTCGACGAGAAGACCGGACGCGAAAACCTACAGTTGTGTGTCCCACAGCATTTGAAGGGAGATTTGCTGCGGGAGCTACATGACCAGTGCGGACACTTGTCAGTACGTAAGACTACAGACAATGTGCGGAAACGGTTTTACTGGTTTGGCCATACTGTGGATATCGAACTGTACTGTCAAACATGTCGCACGTGTGGTTCCAGAAATGGACCAATTCCTCGACCGAGGGCACCTATGCAATCCATTAGGACTGGTTATCCACTCGAGAGGATTCAGATTGACATTCTTGGACCACTTCCTAGAGACCAACAAGGGAAACAGGTTCGTTGCGGTTGTGGTCGACATTTACACCAAGAGGCCCGAGGCGTATGCCCTACCTGATCAAAAGGCCGAAACCGTAGCGCACGCTGTTATGGACAACTTTATATGCCGCTTCGGTTGCCCTCGTGGAGTGCTCAGTGACCAGGACCGTAATTTTGAGTCGCGCACATTCCGTGGGTTATGCAGCTTGATTGAATCCGTCAAACAGAGGACAACTCCTTACCACCCTCAGTGTGATGGGGGTGCGGAACGGCTTATCCGTACGGTTACTAATATCATTGCCAAGATTGCAGAGGAACAAAAGCAATGGGATCAACATCTTCCTAAGGTCCTACTGGCGTTGCGAGCATCGACCCATGAAACGACGGGGTTCTCCCCCAGTATGCTGATATTTGGCAGGGAGCTGAGGTTGCCCATTGCTGCAATGCGAGGGGAACCCCCGTCAGAACAATCCCCTGATTACCCGTCGTTTCTGAAGAAACAGCGTGAAATCCTCAAGGAAGTACAGGAACGAGTGGAGAAGAATGTAGCAGCCAATCTCCGTCACCAGAAAGATGCCTATGACGCACGCTGCAAGCGGAGATCAAGACCTTACAAAAAGGGTGAACTGGTCTGGCTAGAGGAGAAGGCTGTTCCCAGGTGGCTGCACCGTAAGTTCCATCGTCCTTGGTCCGGGCCATGGAGGGTAGTCAAGGTCGTTTCGGACGTCACCTACAGAATACAGTGTCAGGAAGTGGCCCCCTTGCGGAAGATACGGAAGACCAGACTGATTGTGCACTTTAACCGTCTTAAGCCGTACCACGCAAGGCCCGTTGAACTTCAGCCGACAATGCGCGACACCGAGGAGGTCGGCAACCTATCAATGGATCTGAATGTTGGAGAGCATGCTGTGGTGAGGTCACAGAGGGCCCACAACGTTGAACCTGCCCAGACCCTTAGACGTTCAGATAGGAACCGTCGTGCTCCTGTCTGGATGAGAGACTTTCTCTTAGAGAAGGACCTTGATACCACCCTTCTTCCGCTAGGGGAGGGGGGTGTGTAACGTTGCTAGGATACGAGGCTAGCCTCGCCCCAGGACAAAAGGAGTAGAGCGGGAAATTCGCGTGGGCGATCTTGTTGTGTTGATGTAGTGTCGCCATCGCTAATTGTATTAAAGGTTTATTAAACGTTACACACGTTAGTCATAGTGACGCGGATTTTTATGCAGGGCTGCCTTATTGTTGATGCTTTCGTAGTTCAACTGGAGCCAACAAGCAAACTGGGAGCTGGTTATTATGTTGGTTCGTATTAAACCCCTCAGGGGTCTGTTGTCTTGTTCAGATATAATTTTAGATTGTTCATACCGTTCTCCTTACTTACCCTTAAGTTGTTTCATTTTTCATTGCAGCTACTCGAGAAACAGCTTTCCTTCACACCATTAGCACAGCCGCTATAACTCATGAACTAACCCTATGGTGTAGACAGAACAGAATACTCGGATGCATGTGCGGTAAGACGAACAAACACCAAAAAGGAAACGGTGACTGGCAGTGGGGAGGATGCAATGATGACATCAAGTTTGGAGAGAAGGAGACGAGACAGTTTATTGACAAACTGGAGAAAGGAAACGACGCTCGTACAACATTCAACCTGCATAATAATCAAGTAGGAAGGAAGGTGGGTTTCAGTTTTTGTCGTAATTGTTTCTAGTTTGTTCAAATATTGGTCAACTGTTATTTAAAAAGTATAACTGTCATTAAAAGATCATAGTTGTCATTTTCGTTTTAATGTGATGGCAATCTAACGTGATTTTTCTTAGAAATGAAAAAATTTATATACATATCTTGCGTTTCTAATGTTTCGTCCTTGGTTATATCAGATTGTCCGCGCAAAGTTAAGAAAAGTATGCAGATGTCCTGCCGTCACTTAAAGCTGTAACATGAAAATATGCTGGAAAGAGCTGGAACCTTTAACGTAGTTGGACAGGAGCTGAAAAGTAGATACCGCTCAGCCGTCCGGGTGTCATTTGTGAATACAAAGCTTCACAGGCGCGACAACGACCGAGACAGACTGATGACTAAGAAAGGGAAGAAACTAGTTTATCTGGACTCGTCTCCAAACTACTGTGTATGAAACACGACGGTTGGCTCTCCTGAAATGTGAGGAAGGACATGGGCTAGTGACGTTTTATCCGTGGAGAAGAGCAGATCTTTATGTAACTCTTGTAGTCTGCGACATCGGACGGTAGAACATAACAAGCAGGTTGAGTGTAGATGTAAGTTCGTGTGGTGCTGCACTGTTAAATGCAATTTATGCACCGTAAAGTATTCACTTACTACTTGTGGGTGAAATATTGGTCCAGGTTCTTTCTGAGTTCTGTTGTATATAGCTTTCCACTTGGAGTATATCACGATATTTCAATTTAATTTTATCAATTTTATATTGTTTGTATATAGTTTTTCTTCTTATTATTATTATAATTATTAGTTTAGTTTACGTAGGTGTCCCCAATTAGTTTTTACTTGTAAAAACTAGAACGATTGACACGTTAATAAAGTTATTCATTCATTCATACGTGTTTGTTTCTGTCAAAGTGTCATTGTAACACTAAACACGATTTTGATGTAAATTACTGTTAAGTCTTCAGATCTTCCTGTTCGATATGATCAGAATAAGGGAACCGTAATTTAAACTGTGTTAGTTGTGATTTTATAGATCGTGTTTGTAAAATATGCTGATGATAATAAATAATATAAATTAGTGCTTTGTTTATAATTTCATTTCGTCATAAGAAAAAAAAAATGACAGTTCCGCTAACAAAAGAATCCCACTTATTAGTCTCGTGTGGTATTATCCAGGTGACTTGTGTGCTAATGACCTTTTCTTTTTTCGCGCAATTAATGCATGATTACTAGGCACTTAGAGAGCGAATTCTTTTCAACTTCTCGTTTACGATATAGTCATGATATTGAACAGATACTTTTGCACATTTTATTTCCTCAGAAAAGTTGCTTACAAAAGAAATTTATGGAGGTACCGGATGCAAGTAGTAATTGGTCTCAACTTGTTGGTAATCAGTTCAATTTATAAAGCTCTAATTAAAACCTTTTCTATTCACAAGTTCTAGAAAAGTATAATTAGTTTACACTAAACGGTGTTTCCTATCCATGAAATACTAATGCTAAATACGGATGGGTAGAGCCAGCTGTTTTGACACGATTGGATAATTATCGCTTAGACAATGCTTACTGATGACACTTTTTTAAACAGACTGAAGTAATTGGTACATCAATAACGGTACTAATTGTCGATTTCCTTGGGGTAGAATGTTGTATCAATTGTGCGATGTCACGGTTCATTGTAAATTCTACAGTATCTCTTAATGTCTTCAGGTTGGTTTCTTAACAGGCAGTCTTGAGATCACCGAAAACAATTACATCTACCACGGTAATTCAGTGTTCCTGGTCGCGAACCTCCAGGGATTCGTTTGGAGCCTTGTAGACGCATCCAATTAAACAATTCGCTTATTGTCTTCGCACTTTTAGCACATGTACCAAATCCCTTCTTAAGACAAGTTTTACGTTATCCGATGCATAAAGCACGACTCCCCCTAGATAGGACTGTGTCTCCAGCCATGGTGATACACAGAGAATGGCACTATCAATCATGTCTCTGTACTGGCGACGGGTAAAAAGAGGATATTTGAAAAAAAAAAAATCAGCCTCATTTCATGAATACGAACGAATAAATTGGCTAGTTTTGACCACCCAGTCCTAAGTCAAAGCGGGCTTGCCAATCACTTCAAACATGAAGATAAATCATCAGTCTCTTAGAGATCCTTAAGCTTGCACCAGACGAAAGAATCTCCCTAAAGTACCGTCAAAACGTTCCTACGGATAATCCAAACACTATCTTAATTAAGGTCAGTGTAGTTAAGTTTTCCACTATGTTTACCACCCTTGCGCTGGAGGGAATTCGTGAGTAAATATTCGAACTGTTTTGCAATCTTTTAATGCGGCCCAACAGAAAAGTTTTTTAGTGATGCTCATACTAAATCCCATCATTCCGCACTCCATTATCAAGTGATAAAGCTGAGGTTTATCATTAAATTTGAAATCAATGTGGCGGCTACGATCATACACACGTATTGTGGCTTTATGAGGATCCTGTTCATCACTGATAAATCCTCTTGTTTCGATGTTACCTGTCGCCATGTCAACTCTAGGTTCGTATGTTTGCAACTTAACAATGAAACGACTTCCGTCTTCTGGTGGAGGCGGTGCATAGTCAGGGCCGGAGGGCTCCATACCTGGGTAGGTCCGACTTATAGACACTGAGAACATGTTGAGAGGGTGAGAAACTTGTAAAGAAACGTCTACAGAATGTCTTTCAGTCGTGGTTTTGCAAATGTATTTGTGCCTTCCCCAGTGTTTCAGCTGACATTCCTTTCCACAGTACTTCGCACTCATGCAACCCTTGCAAGACTTCAATCCAACATCATTTCGGAGGCAAAAGGCACAATATCTTCTCAATTTGCGTGACGTTAAATTTGTTGCACCATGATCATTTCCGGAACATCGGTTGCTTGGCTTAAACCTCACGGAAACCAAATCAGGAGCAACCGTTTTCAAGTCAAGAGGATGCTGCCCCACAAACCGGTTTATTGCATCGCTACACATAAGAACGTTTCGCAGTTTCAACGGAAAAGAATATAATTCGTAGGTGCGAAGTCCCTCATGAAAAGCAGGACCACAGTTATCGTGTATGTAGTTGTTTTCTACCACACATGGGACTTTTCCTGGACTTTGAAATCCGGCCATTATGCCACCCATTTTGTTGTTACAGATCTCATTTCCCTTATAGAGACCGCCCGAGTTGCTGTGGATGTAAACTCCCCAATAGAAGTTCTCAAATATCACGTTATTCTCCAAAATGACGTCATTATGGTTTAACATAACGCGAACACCAAAGGTACTGTTGTGATATATCTTGTTTCCACGAATTTCTACGGGGAGCGAAACGATGAATTGAGGGGGGAGTCCGGCCACGAGGATTCCCTCGTACTTATTGTCGTAAATCTCGGAGTCGGTTATTGTGGCTTCCTTTGCTAAGACACCAGCTCTTTCTTCGTCGACCCAAATTCCTCTTGTATTTCCGTGAATGTGGCACTTATGTATTGCAACACTTCCTTTGTTAAACACTCTAACCCCAGAGGCATAACGTCCCATCGTACCATTTCCAGCCACATGACATTCTAACATCAGGGCTGAAGCATTTAGGCCTTGTACTACTAGTCCACAACCTCCGCTACCCTTGAGTGTGCAGTGAAGAAACCTTGCCGTTCCATTTACATGAACTAAAGGTTCGGCTGAGCCTTTCCTCCAAAAGAGACAGTTCTCGAACGTGACATTGCCATTGGGTGCAACGAGTGTATACTCTGTTAAGAGATTAATACCTCGAAAAAAGCAATCCTCTTCTAGGCTAAGTCTCCCAAAGTGAATGGTGACCTTAGCATCGTTACCTAGAGCAGCTACTACTGTGTTACTGATGGAAGCTTGAAAGTCAGTGTTGGAGTTGTGACGCTTCGGGGAGTTATTTACCCAATATTCTCCGTTTGGAAGAAGAAGTACTTTCGGATGTGACTTGCTGCTGTTACTGTACATTACATCCCTGCAGAGAGCCTCTGATGATTCACAAATATTCCAGTTTCCATCCAGATCTCTGAAAGCAGATTTGAAAGGCTCGTAACGACGACAGCACTTACCATCAAGGTGATACGCGATAGCGGCGAAGCATAAGGCAGAGAGTCTTTGTCCAAGACCATTCAGTGCCAAAGCTTTCCTAGCGTATCCCTTCCAGCAGTTAGGCACAATACTGATATACTCGTTGGAATCTTTAATACATTTTTCAAACTTTCCTTGTTTAAGATATGCAGTTGCCCTGTTGTTAAATAATAAGGGGTCCGGGTTGTTTCCTCCCTGTATTGCTTCAATTCCCTCAGTGTAAGAACTGATTGCCGCTTCATAGAGACCTTCTTTGAAAAACTCGTTTCCTTGCAAACGGAATTGCTCTGTATCGGCACTCTTCTGGATTTCCAACGTAGACGTTTTCTGAATCTCTACTGGTGGTCGTGACGAGTAGAAAATAATTTTTTGAAAAATGTGAGAAAGGGGAAGAGTATGTGGAAATAGCTTTCTAAGTTCTTCATTAGAAAATACCTTGCTCACACATGTATCAAAATCTAAAATTTGAAATGCAAATCTCTCGGCTTCCTTGGCTTTCTCTTGATGACCATACACGCTCAGCTTCATGGCGTTTTCATAAATGATCCGGGACGTCTCAGTAGTTAAAACGACTGTTTTCACTTCTTTCCCAATGTCGCCTTGATCAAGAAAGCATCTCAAATGCTGTTGCAGCTGGGAAGCATGAATGGTTAACTTTGACCAGTGATAGAACAAGGAAGGATCAGTTACAGAAGCAGATGCTTGTTCTGTTACGTTTCCAGTTACATTCGAAACAATCTGGTCTGGTGAGGGGCAACGACGAAAACAGCTGTGGAGGATTCGAACAGCTCTCAGCATTGAAGAAGCGGTTTCCTCCATAGTCATTCTGGTTCTAATAACTTCCTGAACCAGACGATGTAGGCCTAGTGACGTGGAGGATATTCTCTGGAATAGCGAAAACTTTGTGATGACTTCCAGGATGTGATCTTTTATCAAAGGACCACAGGAACTTTCTAGCACCTTATCGTCAGAGGAAAGCACCTTTCCGTCGATTATCTCGTCTTGAATTTCATGAGGCTCCAGAAAGGCACAAACGTTTACAAACCTTGATGCTGCTTCTCCATATGTTGACTTCTTGACGTACTCGAAGTTAATAAGCCACGTGGTATGTACTGCCAGCCGACTTTTGGATTCGTACTCCGACGATGGTTTTGCTGGATGCTGGCTCAGCAACTTTAATCGCTGGCTTTTGTACTCTTCAAGATACTTGCTTATGGGACATTGAAGGGCTTTGATGTGAGCACCAGCTTGTTCTAAGGCAAGCGGAAGACCACCGAGCTCACCAATAAGTTCTTTCAATAATTCCTCTTGTCCTGTGGGATCTACGAGACCACTTCGAGAAACAAGAAAACGTACTGATTCGTCTTCTGAAAAGGAAAACAACTCCACGCAATTGGATAGATTTACGTCAAAAGAATCACAGACTTCTCCCGATTTACGTCTCGTAGTGAGTAAGATATGACCGAAAGCTTGCCTTCTCCATCCTCCACAACAAACTTTTCGCATTTGGTTGGAGAGGTTAAGCTGGTCTACATCGTCAAGCACCAACAACCATGGCTTTTTGGTTCTTGAAAGGTAATTGAGCACTTTAGACAGCGTTAGGTCAAATGAATCCGCGAGCAATCCCAAACGTAAAGCAAGGTCATTCAGAGAATTTTCAAACGTATGGTCATCTTCCATGGAGATCCAAAACACTCCTCCTTCGTATTCCGGTTTACGTTCCCATGCAAAGTGAGCTGCTAACGTGGTCTTCCCGCATCCTCCAAGACCGCATATGGCTGCCATGTTTAATACGCCGCTTTTTTCGAATTGTAGACATTTTTCCAGAATTGATAGTTCATTTTCTCGCCCTGTGAACCATTTGCTTTGATCTGGCGCATCAAATACAATCTCCCTAGATTCATCTGAAAGGGAAGAACGTTCAAGTTTTTCCTTCAGTATATCCAAATCTCTCTGCATGGCCGATCCCTCAATTTCTAGAGAGTTACAGCGGAGCTCCAATTGTTCTTGCCGCATCTTCCAGTTAATCTCAGAACTTTTTAAAAGGTTCATGTGTTCCTCGTTCTTCTGTTCCATCTGTCTTGTAATCGTATCTTGCCTTTTCTCCAAATCTTTACAAACGCTTTGCAGATCTGACTGTTTCTCTTCGATGCTAAAGATAGCTCTTTCAAACTCGGACTTAATCATGGCAAGAGTAGAACAGACGCTTTTCATGTTTTTATCTTGTTCTTTTTGGTTGCGATGTAAGGAATCGATGAGGTTTTGAACATCATTACGAATAAAGTGGAGAAGAGCGTTGTCAAGTGGTTCACCAAGGCATATATCTAGTCCTGTTCAAAGTTGACAAAAACCAAGCATGTGTTAGGCAGAAAGAAAGGATCCATGTCAGTATCTTAGCAACTGAGCACTTACCCTCCCTTGACGCAACATTGACCGAGATTCTGAATGGGGCTGCCCGTTAGCCGTAAACAGCAAAAAGGTTTAGCCGTTAGGCGTAAAAAAATTGACAAATTTTAACCCTGATTCTTAAAAAGAGTTAGCCGTACAAATCTTTTTTTAAAATAATAATAATAATAATAATAATAATAATAATAATAATAGTACGGTATTTATATAGCGCTATTTCTATCACTATCCAATAGCGCTGTACAGTAACTTTGTAAATCGGACCGATAAGATTAAAAAAACCATGAAAATCTCTAAAACATGAGTAAAAGAAACTAGCTAATAAGGTAGTCTGTAATAATGAGTAAAAACTTGAAACATATTGAAATTAACTAATTTCCTAGCCAATTAACTAGCTCACCAACTAATCAGTTAATTTACTAGCTAACTATCTAGCGGCCTAACTTACTACTTATATAATTAAATAGCTCAGTAAGGAGTAGTCTAATTATAAAATCTGTTAAAAAGGTATGTCTTTATACAGGTCTTAAAATGTGATAGCGACCCGCTCACTCTTATGTTGTTTGGAAGAGAGTTCCATAGAGTTGGTGCTACAAAAGAGAAACACCTATGACCATAACTTGCTAGCTTAACAGATGGTACTTTAAGTAAATTTTTAGAGGAGGACCTCAGATTTCTGGTCGTTACATAAGGCTTTAACAGTCCAGTGATGTAACTAGGGGCCTGGCCGTTGAGCGCTTTGTAGGTCAAAAGTAGTATCTTGTAATCTATGCGCTGGCTAACTGGGAGCCAGTGCAGCTGCTTTAAAATAGGTTTGATATGGTCGTACTTTCTTGTATGAGTGACGACACGAGCTGCGGCATTCTGGACATTTTGTAAGCGATCTATCAGGAATTTGGGCAGTCCGTATAGTAGCGAGTTGGTGTTATCTAGCTTAGATGTAATGAATGCATGAACTAGCTTTTCAGTATCTGCTAGAGATAGGCAGTCCCTTATCTTGCTAATGTTTCTAAGGTGGAAGAAACAGGCTTTGCAGGTACTGGTGACATCCTTATCTAATGACATGTGCTCATCGAAGATAACTCCAATGTTTCTTGCAGAGGGAGATGGCTCGATCCGCTCAACAGACACATCAACATACTCTACTAATGGGGGTGGACGGTGTCGTGCGCTCAAGATCAATAGCTCCGTCTTTTCTCTGTTTAGTCTCAGTTTATGCACACCATCCATGAGTCTATCTCAGAAACAGATGCCTCTATTTTTGCTATAGAACTGGGTTGTTCGGCTGGGTTGGGCTTGAAAGGGAGATAGAGCTGGGTGTCATCGGCGTAGAGATGGTAGTTTAGTCCGTGCCGTCTGATGATGTCCCCAATGGGTGAAGTGTATAATAAGTATAAAATCGGACCCAGTACTGATCCCTGGGGAACACCGTAACGAAGTTCTTTCGTTTTTGACTTGTTTCCATCAATTATTACAAACTGTTTTCGGTCTTGGAGATAGGATCGAAACCATTTTAGCACATTTCCTTTTACTCCATAGCGTTTTTCCATTCGTTCTAGTAGTAGATCGTGGTCGACTGTATCAAACGCCGCAGACATGTCCAACAATAGCATGGCAACACATTTTTGATTGTCTATTTCTAAGAGAACGTCATTTTGCACCTTGAAGAGGGCAGTCTCTGTGCTGTGAAAACGCTTATACGCAGACTGAAAAGATTCCTCTAGATCATTATCACGTAGGTGATCGCTCAATTGACAAAAAACTGCCTTTTCAATTATCTTTGTTGTGACCTTTAGATTTGAGATAGGTCTAAAATTTGAATAATCCTCAGAGTCCTGGTTATCCTTCTTCAACTTCGGTTTGATCGCTGCTTCTTTTAGTGCAGTAGGCATTGATGCTGACTGGAGCTACATGTTAACGATGTTAGTTAAGAGAGGTAGAAGGGCTGATTTACATTCCTTTAGAATAGATGCTGGTATAGGATCAAGATCGCAGGATTTTTTACCGATAGTGTCTACAAAACGCTCAATCTCTCTCTCCGACATCATTCTGAACTCTTTCAATTCGGCATGACAAGGCTTTTTGTTTGCTTCCCAGGACTGGGTACTGGTATTTGCTTCATTGGATAGCTTTGTTCTTATTGTTGCTATCTTCTTGTCAAAAAAGTCGGCAAATTTGTTCGTAAGCTCAATAGTTGAGGATGCGGTCGGATAGCGTCTCTCTACTTTGTGGTTTAATAGCTTGTCAACTGCGTCGAAAAGCACTTTTGGATCTGATGCATTCTCTGAGATAATAGATGAGTAGTATGAAGCCTTTGCGTCTTTAAGCATTTTATTCACAGCCCGACACTGGTCGACATATATCTGTCTGTCAATGCACAGTCTTGATGATCGCCAGCGGCGCTCCATCTTCCGGCGTTTTCTCTTAGCATCACTAATACCCTCGTGGTACCATGGTGCTGATGGGTGGAGGGTTATCAGGCGTCGTTTTAAAGGGGCATGCATTTCAAGTATTTCCGTCAGTGTGTTTTCGTATTTTTCAATGAGACCTGTAAGATCAGGGGTGCTAGTTGACAAAAGGTCGGCCTGCTTTAGGTCATCATTAAAACTGCCCATATTTACCGAGCGCAGTTCTCGATAACTAATTTCCTTTTGTTCCAGAGGTGGTTTCTTTAGACGAAGTATGCAGTGTACAGCATAGTGATCGGACAGCATGGGTCCCGTATTTCAGTGCTATTAACTAGTTCGTCCCCGGCTCTAGTTATGATCAGGTCTAAGGTGTGGCCCTTTTTATGGGTGGGTCCATTTACATGCTGGACTAGGCCGAACGATTCTAAGATGTTGTTAAATTTGACAGTATCCAAATTGCTGATATTATCCACGTGGTAGTTGAAGTCACCCACTATAAGTAGGTTACCAGGGAACACAACTAACTGTTCTGTGAGAATGCAGAATTCTTCGAAGAAGAGAGCACTATTTAGTTGATTTGCCTTAGATGGAGGTGGTCTATAGATGGTAACAATTCTTGTAGACCCAGTGGAGCATATCGTTACGATGTCCAGGTATTCGAAAGACTTGAAATTTCTTTGGGTTTGTCTCGTAACCTTCACGCGTTTCTTTATTAGGAGACCAACTCCTCCCCCTCGTGAGTTTTTCCGAGGAACGTGATAAAACTGGTATCCAGTGGGGCAGACTTCGGTGATGGAAAAATTATGGTTTTCATTATTACTCAGCCATGTCTCAGTCATTGCGAAAATGTCCACGTTATTGTCAAATGCGTAATCTTTGATCGCAAGTTCCTTCTTATTGATCGATCTGGTATTCAACAAACAGAAGTCGATGGGTACGAATCTATTCTGCAGTTTTTGCTTTGAGCATCTTATGCTGATAAGATTGTGCCAATTCACTCCTCTGGGACAGCAATTTTTGGAGCCGAGGGCGACGTTGTGTAACACATTGGTTAGCCGTAATGCATGGCTGCGCTTGGCTTGCGATGAAACAATGACCGGTATTGTTTTGTTCATAGAGGGTCCGGGATTGAGTTTAAATGTAAGACCGCCAATTAGTTCCATGTTAAAAGCGGCGAAGCTGTTGGGATAATAAAAGAATGGTCTTTTGTGTCTTTTCATCCTGCGCCGCTTTGATAAATTCCTGTGCAGAAGCGAAGCAGTGATTGTACAGCAATTCATCGAGCGATGTGAAATGATCGTTGTGAACAAAACATCTTTGTTAGAGTAATTAGATGTATTGTGAAGCAAGATTCTGGCAGCTTTGTAGGTCGAACAGAAATGCGACGATGGATAGAAAAAATCCCTTCTAGGAGGCAGAATATTCAGTCTCGGGTCGCATTTTCGAGGCCAATTTGTAGATTCATAGCTTCTGTAATGTCTTCCGTTCAGAAGTGGTTGGTTGGTCCAGTAGAGAGCGAAGTAGAGGAGAAAGAGTGCAGAACGATCACATACACGTCTTACCCTCATTGTATTGTATATTTATAAAAATGATGAAACCCTTTGGATGGTCTACTTGTCCATCGAATCACAGATGGAACTATTCTTACTCTGTGGAATATTACTCCTTTAATCTCTTTATATACGACTGAACATAAGCTGCTGTTAAAAAACTATAAATATTTATAAAAAACGTAGAGGACAAAATAACCCTTGGACATAAAATGGCCAAATCTGTGACCGTTAGTCCTAAAAGCCATCACCCATTGAGACCCTCTTAATTAACCCTAAGTTGTTATCAATTAACTGTTGCTGTGTTAGGGGAGGAGTGGGTGCGTAGTTGCTTATATACTGAGATTGATCCGAAAAAAAAAACTTTAAGTTCGGGATAAGCCATCTTGAAAAACACGCGCGCTTACAGAAACAGCCAAGGCGACAGCTTCGAAACCATCTCCCTTAACTTTGGGCTATCAAAGGTCCATTTATTATAAAGCAATTAAAATCATCTGCTTTTTTTTAAGCACAGGAGCCCCGGGTTTAATAAGGAACGTGAAGCAACAAGGAGTACTGATGAAACCCTTTGGATGGTCTACTTGTCCATCGAATCACAGATGGAACTGTTCTTACTCTGTGGAATATTACTCTTTTAATCTCTTTATATACGACTGAACATAAGCTGCTGATACAAAACTATAAGTTACTTTCTGTGGTGCTGGTTTTGGGTAAAGTTTTGGAAAGAGTGGTAAACATGCAAGTGAGTAATAATTTTAGTCACTGGAGTAAGCGCCAATGCGGATTTAAACGATGTCTAAGTTCGGCACTAGCAATGGGCCAGTCAATTTTTTGTTTCGATGGATGCCATATGGATTTGCAGATCGACTATTCTTATTTGCAGATCCTTATAACTGTACCCCGAATTAAAAAAAGAACAGTTATTTAAATTTTCTTGAATCACAAGGACAAAAAAAAAAGTGGTTTAGTCGTTCGCTGTTATCATACCTCTTTTTCTCCATAGCTGGAGCTCGTTCATGATACTCAGTTCATCAGCTGGAAGCAGCTTAAGGTTTTTGACCAAGGCCTCCAAGAGATCGAAGCAGTGATTGTATTGGATGTCAGTCCACCTGGCAAAGTTGCAATGAGCCCATTCATTGCGCACCTCTGAACGTACGTCTTCGGCGAATGGTCGTACCGAAGTGAATGGTATTGCCCCGCAAAGAACGGCAAGAGCTGCAGAAGCGTCAAAGGATGTATCAAATGCATTGAAATGGGTCATGAATGGCTTCATAAACAATTTCGCCAAAGAAATTTCATCCTTTACACGGTAGTCATAGTGACGCGGGTTTTTGTGCAGGGCGGCGTTATTGTTGATACTTTCGTAGTTCAGCTTCAACGTGCTTGGAGGAATGGTTTTTCGGTGAGTTGGATAGGTCTGCTTATCTAGTCCACAAGATGCCACCAGATGCTGGTAAAATGGCTTCATCTCGCTCTGAATTTTGACCCTGAGACAAGGGGTGAGAACATTTTGAAGGGCAATACCCACCACTACCCAGCGTCGTTGTTCCAAGGATGTGGCCCCAGTTGAGGAAGCCATTGACGGCTTTGCCAGTCACGGTTAGAGAGAAACTGATATTAATCCTATGACGAAGATAACACAATTTCGCGTTGAAATTATTAACGTCTTAATAAGGACTTTTCTTCCTTCAATCATTTAGTAAATAAACCTGGCCTCTAGAGGCGGCTGGTATTGGTTGATAATTTCCTCAGCAGAGAGATTACCCGAAAAATGATTATTTCACCGTGGAGCGAAGCTTCAAGGATAAGCTTGAGTGTGATATTTTGAGGACAATCTCACAGCTAAGGACATTATTAGCCGACATACAAGCAAGCCAGAGGGCAGTTTATTTATTTTACAAGCCTCCCATTAATTTTTGTATCGCGCTTTGACAGCACATTTTGTTGACTTTTTTCTACTTTCCAGTGTAACATTCGAGATAATTATAATAATAATAATAATAATAATAATAATAATAACTTTTATTTATATAGCGCTCATATCTTCAATTCATGGTGCTTTACAACACTGTACGGGGGACTTTACCAGACAGCTAAGCAGTTTACAATCAAATAAAGGCGAATATGACAGATGCCCCCTCCCCCCAATTCCCAGTAAACAGGCCAGACCACATCACAGTAATCTCGTGAAGTGGGTTCTATAACGTCCCCTGCCTAATTAAATCAACTAATTAATAGATGCAGGACACGGGACCTCCATTTATTCGTCCCTATCCGAGAAGACTAGAATATCTAGCCATTTCTTGATCGATGTTATAGAAAGGTAGCATATTCTTCTAAATTATTTTAAGACCCTGAGTGTTGGTCCGGCCGGGGCTCGAACCCTCGACCTCCCGCAAAACAGTCCGGCGCTTAACCAATTGAGCTAGCCGGGAGGCGGTTTACTTTGAGATCTGCTTTTTATGTCACTATAACTAGACTACAAAATGAGTTCGTTTTTCTTGCATGTAAAACTAATAAGATGAAAAAGGTAAACTCTTGAGCTGGCTTTTTTGTGCATCCTTTGTCTCTTTTCGACGGAAATAATCGTTGGACAAATATCAACGTAGACAGGGTTATTGCGTGATAACTATCCGGTGATTCTAGTGCGAAGTAGCCAATAGAATCACAAAAAATCAATGGGTGGGCTATGTTGCGTGATTTTGCACCGCGTGAAGTAAAGTAGCCAATAGAATTGCGCGAAAAACGATGGGTGGGTTATCAAAATCAAAAATCAAAAATCAAAAATCAGATCATATGAATCCAAATAATGGATCACGAGAAATGTATGATATTTATACAACAAAGTAAACTAGCCGCCTCGCAGAGCCCTTAAGATCATAAGCAGCATAACCTGTATATTAAACTTGATATTACTACTCGTGTAAAAGTTGAAGTTGAAAATGAATTTTAGCGCTTCAAGTTAAGTTTCAAAGGCCAATTAAGATCAATGTCTAGTGTATATTTGCCGCTGGAGATTATATATCTTTGATAACACGAAGTTCTTGACAAATCCTTCGACTTTCACCATCACTCGGAAATGACAATGAAATTAAAAATTTCCAGTGGGCATATTTACGACTCACCCAACGAGCTCGGAGGATATGTGTCAAAACGATTGCACAAATTTCTTCCTTGAAATCTGACCCTTTGGCTCAGTTTTGCTTTCGACATCTCTGTAAATTTATTTACGAGCTAACTAGTGTCAAATACCCCGTCTGTAATACTAAGATAAAACCATTCTTAGTCAATTTGTGACTTCACAAGTTATCCAACACCTTTAATAATTTTAGTCCAGCCTTTTGTGGACATGACTGGGTCAATTATTTGCACAATTTATGCAGTAAAATGTAAATATCACTCTTTCAGTTTTTTGTCCGCTTTATTTTGGGAAGTCAGAGCGCTCTTAATTAAACAAGCATATTTCAGTTCAAAGCAAAAAAGAAAAGATTTAAATCTACTGATAAAAATATTAATTTTATAGTAATAAACGGCGCGCTTAAATAACAATTGCCCTTTCACTGTCTGATTCGATCATAATTTCGGCATCTCGGGAGAATGACAGTCACGAAATCGCTTTTTGTTGGCCAGTATGATTTTATAGTTTCCAATTTCCTCTCACGATTCACTGAGGAATTCGAGGGGTACATCCATTTTTGGTATTCTTATGATTCACCCATGGAAATGTTCGACGTCTTCGTCCTCTTTTCAGTGCGTTTCGATGCATACAAACAATGTAAGGGCCTATAACATTCAAAATCCCTGTTTTAGAGATTCATTTGAGCTTGTTTGAGTTATGATACTGTGTTGTATTCCGGCAAGAATTTAAAGGCGGGATCTAACGTCTCTTTACTCTACTGCCTAAGGTAAGGATTATTAAAAACTTTTCTCGTTTTTCGCACGATATGTGACAACTATGATCGCTACCTTAAAGCTCCATTCTTGCTAGTTGTACTCGCTCGCAATGCTAATGATACACGACCCGAGATAACGATCAACACGATTGAAATTTTACTCATCCAGCGGTTGTATATTAAAAGACGTTAAGTCCACACCGTTGTAGATGGAATGAATGAGCTAAAACGGTATTTTTGCGTGCATCGCTAGTAATCAACGTTTGAACACTACCAGCGATTCTCATCTGCGTACAGCCAATTTGGGGTGAAACCAGAATCGTAAATCACAAGTCATAGCAGTTAAATTAGACGGAATCATGAATTACGAGATACTATTGAATGAAAAATTAAATAACGAATATCGAAAAACGTAAATGCATAAACTCACCTGAAAGAGTGCCTTGTTTCCTTTTCCTGACCAGCAGCGAAAACCCAGTTTAGCACTCTGGCCAGATTAAACTTAGTAGCCGGCGTACGATCGACTTAGCTACTCTGCGGCTTTTTCTACCGATTATTCACCTAGGGGTTCTGTACACCGGCGCTAGATGTGGAGCCTATGTGAACCTAGTTGAAATATCTAGGAAATCTTCGATGGTCTTCTACGTCGTCAAATCGAAAGAACAATTTTCTTTCGGTTTTATCCTGAAGTTCTCTCCATTTTCACAGGGAGAGGTACGTCATCGCAAAGTCGCAATGTGATTCGCTGCTTGGATATTTCATCAAAGATCGATATGAGAATTTTGAGGGAGGGGGAAGTGGGGGCTAGGGGATTAAAAAAAAAATTGTGGCAGGAAAATTCAGGGCGATATTAGGATTAGTTGCTGGATTCTTTCACGTTATTTTGGAGCTTTGTTTGAGTTTTAAAGTCCCTTTTTACTACGAAACGAAATTACTCTCGTTATTGTCGGGGTTTATTGCCCAGCGGACCATCATATAGCGAGAGTCGTTGACCCTTGTCCTGGTTACTATTGTCTTCATTGATAAGGATGATGGGTGTTATTGGGTGTACTCGACCTCCGACCATCTATATACCAAGTTTTACAAGGGGCCACAATTTTATTACAAGGTGTGAGGATATTTCTAAGTGCGACAGAACTAACCCCGCTCACCTGACGACTTCTTTCGGCTACCCCGGAGATGCCGAAGGAAATTAGACCGTCTTGCGTGCATGATGTTCTTCTGACCATTACTTAACGTGGAAACTGGCTCAATCCGCGCATGAAATTGAAACGTTTATCTTAGTTAGGCTAACATGTTAATATTATTTTAGCCACCGGAATATGTTTATTTTTAAATTGTTTATTTTGCGTTTTCTTGGTGAGGCAATGGGAGGCTGACTCGTGCGGAACGTGGGAGACTGGATTCCTTCTCTCATCGCTCTCCTGTAACACGAAAGAAAAAACAAATTAATTTCAAGTTTGTTTTGGTGGCTTAGATCATTCGTCATAATTCGAAATTTTGAGAATAAAGATGCTTAAGGCATCATCGAAGCGCTAGTTTTTGTATTTCTATTGAAATCATTCTCAAAATTCGATGTGATACAAGAAATATTGAGTGGGTATGAAAATACTTTTCTCTATTCATAGTCTACGCCTTTTAGAGTAGCAGTACACCTTATTATAAACCATCGGTTAAAACAACAGGAGTTCGTGTTCATCTCATTCTTTATTTTGTTTCTGTTATAAAAACTGAAAATCACACCTTGTCTCTAATGAGTGCATGTGATTAACTGAAACTTTTGTTCGCATTTGTGTAAAATCCTTCTTTCTCCTGCATTTTTCCAAGCATTAGAGGGAAAAGTGCATGGTCTTCTTAGGTCGTGTCTAAGTAAATTCTGAAAGTCTTTCCCAAGTTGGTATCACTTGTTTTCACTCCCCGTTAATCCCCCTCAGGCACTCATCTCTAGACGTAAAATAATCATTTCTCTAGCAGTGGTAGGGAAATGAATTTGCTGCGCGTGTCACGAGTTTCCATGTAATTCGTTTAGGTCTTTTCCCTTTTCTTTTTTCTTTTTTTTTTTTTTGACCATCCTTGGAGCACTTTCAAACAGTAACTTTATTACATATTTCCTCTTATAGTGCGCTAACAAAAGAACCTAGTCTGAAACGAAGGATAACTTAGCGACCACGCCTTAGCTTTAAGCGTTGAGCCGGATTCATGAAGAAGCATGATTACATACTAAATCACATCAAAATAACAAGATAATTTGGTTTTATCTATCAACTGAGTTGATAATGCAAATTGGCCACCGTAAAGAGCTTCAAAGCTGATACTTGGAGCGTAAGCCCTACATCAGAGCGAAACTTAACTATATTTTATTTCTAAATATCAGTGACCTGATTTTTCCGTGTTGCGAAAAATTACGCCTCCGCAATCTAGTAATCTCTTCTCTTCGTGGATGGTGTCATGGTCTTTGATGTAAATATCATACTTAGAGAAAAAAAAAATATAAGGAATTCAACATGTCCACGCACAAACGAATCTTTGTTGGCAGTTAGATAAAAAGTTGCGGCCACGTACAGGCTATCTTTCTGAATACGAACCTGGAAAAAGGAATAAACATTAAATGGCATGTGAAAAAACTTGATAAAGCTTGTGTAGGGAAAATCAGCTTTCTTTTGCATTAGAAAATCAGAGTAAGTTTCGCGCCTTTTGTTTTTTTTCTTTGTTTTGAGAAAGAAAATCACACCTCCTACTAAAACGAAAAGCCACCTCTGGTCTCACGTGGATGCTTTGAATTCAATCTTCAACTCACTTATTTTATTAGCGTGCGTGTTTATGCGAATTCCTATAAAGTGTTAAGGATATGTAAAGGCTCCACCGAAGATCACATTCTGGCCTGTACTTGCTACATGCGATGGTTCACGAAAGTTCGTCATGAAGTTCTTAGGCACAAAAGTACAAGTTTCTTTTGGTTGCCTCTTTTTAAGTCCCTAATCAGCCATTTCAGCAGTGTATGCAAAAAAAAAAAAAAAAAAAAAAAATTAAAAAAAAAAAAAACCGCATAATTTTATCTAGTAAAGCGCGCATGCAAAGTGTCATGTCTGCAATAAGTTATCAAGAGCGCCTTGGCTACTTAGTTATCCTTTTGAATGGAATCCCTTTAAAAGCAGGAGCATGTTTGAAAAACAAACCATACAAACAAACTTTACTCTTGTCACACTTTTTTTTCCACTTCATTGTTCAAAAAATCTCACCTTTGTAATTAAACTGAAAAATCACAGCTAGTCTCGCGTGGGTACTTTTAATGCAGTCTTTTGTTCGCGTGTTCAATTAATGGACGTTTTTATGCATATTATTACTACAAAGCGTTTCTGGTATAGATAGGCCTTCCCTGATAATCATTTGCCATCTTTTGAACCCGCAACAAGTGAAGGATCACAGTCGCTCATTGAAGATCTTTTTAGCGCTATTAGAGGCTCTTTTAGTGTTGGGTCATTCTCAGCAGGGACACAGCAAAACTACAAAGTAAGTTGCATTTCTGCAACATTATTTTCAGACAGGTGCTTTAATTCCATCAAACTACATCTTTGCTTGTCTCAATTTCGACGCGCTTGTATAACTGAAGCACGAAATTAAATGACACCAGCAATTTTAAAGTAACAAGCGAGAATGCTTATTCTCTCCATAATCCTGAAAAAAAAAAAAAGTTAGGCCAGTTCAGTTCAAAAACAAATTTAATGACAAATCATACAACCCAAGACTTTAGAAACAAACTTCCAAATATTTCGTCAAGTAATAGCGGTTTTGTTACTTTGCAGGTCTGGCATTCACAATTTGTTATGGAAGTATTGTGAAAGAGGAAGGTTATCGTGGACAGAAGTGTCGGAAGTTATGTCAGAACGAGATTTGGAACTGTTCACTGCACGACAAGAATGTGTTTCAGAAGTTACCCATCTTTTTTAAAAGAACTTTGCCACACGGTTACTTGAATTTGAACCTTTTTTCCCTTTTATAATCTGCTTCGATTGACTATGATTTGTATCGCACGTTTTCCTTGAATTGAAGCCACCCAGTTTTGAATGTTTTAAAAGCAGTTATTTTGAATTATTATTACAACAACAAGGATTTGATAATATCACTTGCCAAATGGCTAATCAACGATCTTCAACTTTTTCTTGACTGTTCAATTCCTAATTTTTTAAAAGTAAAACAGTTTGCTTTCTGATTTATGGGGAAATCTGTTGGCAATTTGTAGCATGCAAAGTAACTCTGTGATTCTTTGTATTAAGTGCAAATTTCCCCAAGTTGTTCTCTATAGGAGAACGTTTGCTGAGCTCGATGATGAATATAACTGTTTTATTATAATTACTCATGTCATTATCCGAGCACACGCATCAAACGAACCACATATATTTGTTTTAGGCTATCGGCTGTATTTTTGTACATATTGTAGTCTAAAATGCTTTAAAAAGTCCGCATTTTTGTCTCCGGCTAGAACTAACTTGTGTAAGAATTAATGTATGATGCACGATCCTCGCAGTAGATAGCGCTATTTGAGCAATAGCGAAAATCAGACCTGAAAAAAATCAGGCCTGTACGGGACTCGAACCATTGACCTCTGCGATACTAGTGCAGCGCTCTACCAATTGAGCTAACAAGCCAACTGGGAGCAGGCCGTTAAGTTGATTCGTAATAAACCCGTGAAAGTGATAAATGAGATACAATGAATATATGAAGATCTTCATATATTCATTGTATCTCGTAAGAATTAATGTTGTCAGGGTTCCTTGTACTCCTATCCAGAAATCTTTTCAGATTATTCACACTGATATGTTTACGATGTACTGATCCAAAAGTTGTTTCATTTTCCATTGCAGCTACCCGAGAAACAGCTTTCCTTCACGCCATCAGCGCAGCCGCTATATTACTCACGAACTCACCCTGCAGTGCAGACAGAACAGAATACCCGGATGCAGGTGCGGCAAGACGAGAAACCAGCATAAAGGAAACAGTGACTGGCAATGGGGAGGATGCAGTGACGACATCAAGTTTGAAGAGAAGGAGACGGGACGGTTTATTGACAAACTAGAAAAAGGGAACGACGCTCGTACAGCGTTCAACCTGCATAATAATCAAGTAGGAAGGAAGGTAGTCTTAAATTTCTGGTCTTTTCAGATATCTGCTGCCATTAAAAAAGGACCACTACCTTCTAGTCATGATATACTCATGACAGTGCCTCGAAAAACGGTCTTGGCAGTACAGTCTATTGACGGCCGCAGAAAGAATTATTTACTGAATTTTCTGTTCGAAGTCTTAGTTTCCAACACCATATTGGTAGTCCGTCCTCGGGTCTCTTAGAAAGTAAAAAGATTTGTAATAATCCTGATGCTTCTTCTTCGCTCAAAACAGGTTGTACGTGCAAAGTTCAGGAAAGTTTGCAGAGATGCCACAGCGTTACCGGAAGCTGTAACCTGTTGCCCCTTTTAAGGTGGTTGGACAGGAACTGAAAAAGAAATACCGCCCAGCCGTTCAAGTGTCGTTCGTGAATAGCAAGTTTCACAAACGCTACAACTACCGAGAAAGACTGGTGAATAAGAAAGAGAAGAAGTTGGTTTATCTGAACTCGTCCCCAGACTACTGTGTACGAAACGCGACGGTGGGCTCTCCTGGAGTGCGAGGAAGGACAGGGCGAGTAACATTGTATCCGTGGAAAAGAGCAGATCTTTGTGTAACAATTGTAATTTACGGCACGGGACTGTAGAACATAATAAGCAGGGTAAGTATAGATGTAAGTTCGTGGGGTGCTGCTCTGTTAGATGTAGTTTATGCACCGTTAAATATTCTCTTACAACTTGTGTGTGAAGCTAAAGGCTTATAGATTTCCGTACGCTTTCGTAGGAATTTCTGAGGGTCGTCGAAATTTTTACATTTGAATCAGTACGAATATATTATTGCACGTCAGTGTTTCAGAAGATTCTTTTTTATCAACTCCTGATGAATTGTTTTTGCAACGATAAATGCAATTTTTTATTTTACTTTCAGGATTTGTTGTATTTTTTTAAATCACCTTTTTCTTCACCGGTTGCAAGCGCGACACGCGAGCAACCACTGAAATGAGAAACTTGAAAATCGCCCAAGAAGTATTATTTCGGAGATCTTGAATGGAAAGGACGCCTCTTGGATTGTGGGGAAGGCACATTCGCACAGCTCTGACGATAAATTTCCCCTTCTTATAAGTGTAACTTAATTTATGCAACTGATTTAGATGGACTAAATCACTTGTACAAAGGCGAGCTGTACCCCCACCCACATTTCAACTTTTGCGGCGCGAAAAAGAAATCAGTTACTATTATTTTCCCATTGTTACGTAACTTGTCTCCGTGGCGCAATCGGTTAGCGCGTTCGGCTGTTAACCGAAAGGTTGGTGGTTCAAGCCCACCCGGGGACGTATCATTTTACTTCTTAGTTTTATTTTCTCAGTTGAATTAAGTTTTTAGTATTCGATTGGCGCTTTACTAAGTTTTTTTTTTTTCATCTAAGCTGAATGAATGTAAACCTTGTATGTAAATTATTATGCCAACACATTTATTTCTTCACAGCGCGAACTGAAATAAATGATTTGAAGCTATTCAGATTACAACCATAATCCATTACGGCCGTTGGTGACACTAGAGCCTCGCTTCAGTGATTCATGTTGTGATTGCGCGGGCCGTTCAAAGTGATTCGTTAAATGGCGGAAAACGACTTTACTTCTGAAGGGAGCTATAAACACCAGAAGTAAAAGTGTCTCTGTGAACATGAAACGACGAATTGAAGCTAAGATTATCCAAAAGTGGTACCAGAGCTTTCTTTCTGTGTTACGCTCGCTCGATTCTTGGAAGAAGTAGAGATACGTCACGCGATCGAAAAATGAGTTCTCGTTTCATGGGGGAATCAATTGAGGTAAGGATGGCTAATCGGTTTCACATTTCATTGGACGCTTACTACGTGTGCGAACTAGTAACACCAATTGCAAATCAAAGATAGCATGATAGCGTGTTAGGTCATTTGAGAGAGCACCGGCGAAGAAGAATTTGCGCCTTCTAGCTTGAAAGTCTGAACCTGATGTTTCACCGCGGCCTCTAGTAGCCAGTCAACAAATTTCGAGAAACGTAGTTTAAAACTGAGTATAACTCCCAGATCTTTTGTCTACGATGACGAATAATTGTAGAATTAGGTTGAGAGTTCTTTCCTTTTCTATTGTACTTTATTGATTGAAAGATTTTAAGATCAAGTGATATTAGTTTGAAAAGTTTTGCTCTGCATGTGTCTGATTTCGTTGTGAATAATCATAGTCCACGATCTGGCGGACTGCAAAATCTTAGGAACGCGATGTCGTGACTCCTTCGGATTCGTTTCTGAGTGCACCTGATTTCTAGCACATTGAAAAAAACGAAGAAAATAGCTCGATTCGAAGATAACTGGATTTTGATAAGTAACATTTCACAAAATTAAGTACATCTTTTTGAGAGCTAATCAGTTGATGAGTTTGTTTACTATTAGCTTGAGCGTTCAACTCCCAATACAAAAGTTTTTAGAAAAATTTGATGTAGCTTTATCATGGAAATCTGAAATTTGAGAGGAAAGCCTTTTTCTGTGAGTGGCTACTCGCAGCGTATGCCTTAGTACCGGTAATTACACTTTTAGATCACTGGTGGACCTACATAGTTATAAATATATAAATAATCTGGTCAAACTTCAACACATGACCACTTATTTTCACCTCACAAAACTACTCTAGGGCCTATTATTTTGTTCCATGTTCTTTGAAGACTGTAGTCAGGGTGTATCCTACTGACCAGTTGTTTTATATTTGCTTCACAATTACGAATGGTAATGCCAACCATTTACTTCCTGTTTTGTACTTTAAAACTTTATTCCACACTGTGTTTGGGTGCAGTGAAAAATGAGTTGAGTCCGACAAGTCAACGCTTTCATGTGCACTTTTCATGGAAGACGGGATGGCAAGAGTTCCATATAACCCCATACATTAATTATGCCTAGAGTGTTACAAAGAAACCTTTATATTAATTTTAGTCTTTATGAAATGGAATGCATAATTAATGTTGGGGTTATATGGAACTCTTTCCAACGGGATAACAGAACTAAGAGAGTTTTCTTTCATGGATTTCATTGTGTAAAGTTCCTGTCTGAATTGTTTCTAGCAGTACAAAATTGGACTTTCCAATCAAACAAATAACAGACGCAAGATTTGTGTTTTACACTATTTTTACTGGAAAGTTACCTGTAAAATAATGTTGACTTTGTTTAGCCTTTCTTTTTGTGAGCTTGTTTTAAACATATCAAACACACGCTTATTGCTTATTACTTTCTTTAGGACTTCAAAGTCCAGGAACTTTTGGGTAAAGGTGGATTTGCCTGTGTTTATCGTGCTCTTTGTTTGGCCACTGGACAGGAGGTTGCCATCAAGATGGTGTGTATTAGAATAAATGAACTAACTGCTTAGACACAAACATATTTTAGGAATCTACATTATGTAGGTGTCCAAAATTCAGCTATTAGTAAGCTAAATAGTCTAAGATGTGAGGCAAAGTGACTCAAATTTATATATTAATAATCCACACTTCTTACCAACAGGGATTTCAATTAAAGCCAGGTACTGGCACTATACCACTACCTACAATATGAAACCCCTTAACTTTATTTGTTTAGTCTGTAAAGCAGGCTTTCGTGTTCGGCCCTTTTATTGAGTACAGCGGCTTATTTACTATCAGTGGCCACTTATAGAAAAAGTTACTGAAACCTCTGTGTTGAGTGATTCTAATATAATTGAAAGATAAACTGAACAAATTTTATTGTTCTTTCATTGGAACTGGCTAAGGCACACTCTTGTCTGAAAGTGTCTCCTATTTGGAAGAGACTAATCTCCATGTAAAGATGTGGGTATTCCCAAGGAAGACTTTCAGTTGTCTGCCCTTCAACTCTCACTCACACACTGGCCAACCAAAGGCTACTCTCTAGTCTTCTGTACATGTAGGTGGTTTATTCTGTGCATCAGATGTTCTTCAAATTAACAAACAGTTTTGATGGGAGACTGGTTATTTTATTGCTGTGTTAATGTGAATTGATGGACTGCTATTTGAATTACTACATGGTTTTTTTTATCATGTCAATGTCGGTTTTATTACAGATTGATAAGAAACTCATGAAAACATCAGGCATGGTTGCAAGAGTTATAAATGAAGTGGAAATTCACTGTCAACTGAAACATCCTTCCATAGTTGAGGTAGAAAACTGTTTTTATTTTTCTGTACTCTTTTTCTCAGAGATTTTAGTAGACTTATGTGCAGATCAAACTTGTTAATTGCTCTTTAAAGATCAAAATTTTTGATGAGACGAAGAAAGGTCTTGAAGGATTTTCTAAATTTGCCTTATTTTTTCTTTTTTACAATCGTAATTAAAAACCTTGACTAACTACTGCATTCTTCCTGTCAGATGTTGGTTAGAGGGTATTCCATTTTTTTCATTACAGAACACTTCACTTAATGGTAAATCCAATTTTTGGGAAAGAAAACATCCAAGACTTTCTAAAAAGCTGTCCTTTTCATCTCTCAAAATTAAATGATTCATTGTGATCCAAAGTATCATTATGATAACACTTGATTAAATATTGACAGCTATACAACTACTTTGAAGATGCAAATTATGTCTACTTAATCATGGAAATGTGCCACAATGGAGAAATCAACCGCTATCTCAAGAAAACAAGGAGACCAGTAGGAGAAAATGAAGGTACAATTTTAAAATCTGCTGCCTGTTCTTTTTTTACCTCCAAGCATCAGTATGCATATTGTCTATACTGTTCTCTGTACATTTCCTAAGGTGGTGACATGAAGAATATGTTTAACAATCAAGAGCTTCTTTAGCTGATCATTTCCTTTATTTTTGTCACTTAAACGTTTGACCTAGGGGTGATATTGTACTTGGAAGAATTTGATGCTAGCCAGTCTCTAAGAGTTTAAGAGTTGACATTATTGTATTGCAAGAAAAAAAGAAGAAAAAAAAAGAAAGATACCTGGTTAGCTAGAATTAAAAGGTAGAATGAATCAGGGGTTAAATCATCAAGGGCCTGGGTAGCAGGCAAATTGACCAGTTGTGAGTACGGTTTTGCCCACCTGGTTTGACGATCTGGAGGAAACTTGATCTTAGAAAGAAGTTCAGCTCTAAAAGTTTTGCCCACCTGTGAAAACCAGTTGCTCTCCCGCTGAAAACAGCAATGAAACCCCTAATGAATAGGGTAGCTCTCCTGACCCCTAAGAGTGTCTGCTATTCAGTTTCTCTTAAAATGTCACCTCTGAATCACACATAAAGTAATGCCATGTGAATAAAGGACACAGTCATCAACTGAAGAAGCTCTTGAGTGTTAAACAAATTCTCCAGTCAAATTATCCGGTCAGTGGTCCGAATCCTGTACAGGCCTGATTTTTTTCAGGTCTGATTTTCGCTATTGCTTAAATAGCGCTATCTACTGCGAGGATCGTGCATCATACGTATCTAATACCGCAGTTCAAAATATATGAACTTCATATATTTCATTGTATCTGATTTATCACTTTCACGGGTTTATTACGAATCAACTTTAGTTAACAGCCTGCTCCCAGTTGGCTTGTTAGCTCAATAGGTAGAGCGCTGCACTAGTATCGCAGAGGTCAGTGGTTTGAATCCCGTACAGGCCTGGTTTTTTTCAGGTCTGATTTTCGCTATTGCTTAAATAGCGCTATCTACTGCGAGGATCGTGCATCATACGTCTCTAATACCGCAGTTCAAAATATATGAACTTCATATATTTCATTGTATCTGATTTATCACTTTCATGGGTTTATTACGAATCAACTTAACGGCCTGCTCCCAGTTGGCTTGTTAGCTCAATTGGTAGAGCGCTGCACTAGTATCGTAGAGGTCAGTGGTTCGAATCCCGTACAGGCCTGATTTTTTTTCAGGTCTGATTTTCGCTATTGCTTAAGTAGTGCTATCTACTGCGAGGATCGTGCATCATACATAATGTGAATAAAATGAGAGAAACTTGACAGTGAATGAGATAATGCTGATATTGACTTGATTTGTCCAAAGCTCGTCACATCATGACTCAAGTCGTCAAAGGAGTGTTGTATCTTCACACACATGGCATAATTCACCGGGATCTTACGCTTGGAAATATTCTTCTGACTAGAGAAATGGATGCAGTGAGTATCTTATTTTAAGATTGGTAGCTTCATGTGAAATACTGGTTTGGGATGATAACAAAAAACCTCAAAAAACTCAATTATTTCTCCATTTTGAAGTGAATCATAAGGCATAAGTTAAAGAAATACTTATTATAATAGTAACAATTCAATATAATTAAACTCTTGTGAAAACCAATACCATCAGCAACTCCCAAAGAGCCATCATAGTTAGCTGTTACTTGAAAGTGTCTGCCCTCCATTAATGACATGTGTAACTTAGATTATTGTTCATTTTGAAAGAAAAATTATCCAAGCTGCGGTTAAGGGAGATAGAGTTTGCTCTTGCCCGGCAGCCATCAATTAGAAAATGTTCCACACCAATGACATTGGAAAGCTGGTTTCAGGCAGCAGAGTGACTAACTTGCATCTTTCTGAGTACTTATAATAATTACTGAACTTTGTCCAGGTGTTTTCAAGGGTACAGAAAATGTAAGTCTGTATTGACCTTATTGACATCCTTTATATGTCTCAGAAAATTGGTGACTTTGGCCTTGCAGCAAGACTAACAATGCCCAATGAAAAGCACTATACTATGTGTGGAACACCAAACTACATTTCACCGTAAGAGTCATTCTACAATTTGTTATCATTAATTTTTTTGTTTATTACTAATTATGTTGTCTTTCACTTTGTAAATCCCATAACTGACCAAGACAGAATTTCTCCTAATTAATACAATATCAAGCAAAGGAGTGATGGGAATAAAGAAAAATATCACTTAGGGGATTATTAGTTAATTGATGAAAAGAAAATTCTCCAAACTAACATCATAAGAATTATTTGACAGATGTAAAGGAGAATTAATGATGAGATCTTGGAAGTGAGAGGGGTTTAAGCTCATCACCAATAGATGAGCTTGGGAACTGATGCCTTAAAGGTTGGACGGGAGCCTGAACGCTTCAGGCGTAACAAGGAGGTATCCATGGCAACCCCACGAGTGGGAACCACCCTTGCATGCAGCCGCCAACTGGCTCCGTCACACTGAAATAATTCAGTGAAAAATACTCACCTGACCTCATACTTACCAATGCACAGAAAGGGGAGGGATGGGCTGGGAGCCAGAATCCGCAAAGATTCGCTATAAGCGATAGATCCACAAAGATCAGCTCAAAATGCCAGCATGAGATGCAACATAAGTTGCACGATAAGCAAAGGCCCCTGCGGTCACACTGCAGATTACGTACACTTGTGCAGGGAGGAGACCACTGACTGCATTGGCTCGAAATTTAACCTTGCCTAAATTACATTTAGCCACCTTAATCATCTTTTGCGCCTGAACTGTTTTTCTCACTTTGCAATATTGCAGACATGGTAAAGCTAAATATGTGAATGTTAATTTTGAAAATGAAAACAAAGATTGAAAAGTTCAAATATCTTGTTTATCCTTTTTTTTTTACTAGTGAAATAGCCACCAGAGGTCCTCATGGTCTTGAGTCTGATGTCTGGTCACTGGGGTGTATGCTCTACACTCTGATTGTTGGATGTCCTCCATTTGATGTGAGTTGAATACCTTTTACTGCCGGGATATCCTGTTTTGCACTTTATTTTACCATTAGTGTATATAAAGACTCCATTGGGTACCATAAGACATTGTTCTCCTGTTTAAACTCTTGATTTATTCTGTCAGTAATATGCATATTTATTGTTAATTTTGGTTTGTTTGTGTTTCAGACTGAGGCTGTTAAAAGCACACTGAACAGAGTAGTCTTAGCCGACTATGACCTGCCATGGTGAGTTTGTTTTCATGCCACTGTGACTAATTATTAGCGTTTAGCTTCTTGTAAAGGTTGGTAAAATTGGTGCATTAAGGCCAAGACACACTGTGCGACAAATCGCTGCGACACATTGCGTCGATATGTCGCTGCAATATGTCGCATGAATTCAAACCAGTTTGAATTTGTGCGACATATCGCAGTGACAAAGATTTTTTACATGTCACACAAGGCTATTTGTTGCAGCAACCTGTCGCGGCTGCGTGTTGCAGCGATTTGTCGCAAGTGTGTCTCGGCCTCAATTAGCCCTACAAGAGGACACAGATGTTGTACATTCACTATCAGCTCAGGTTTTTAAGAAAAACTGAAGTAGGCTGTGACAAACAAAGACTATGCATAGAATACAGCTAGTACATAGCAGCTATAAATCTCAAAGTAGATAGGTATTAACTCTTTCACCCCCAATATCTCATGTATTTTCATTTAGCAGTTCTTGGTACCATCTAGCTGTCATACAGTTCTTATGATGTTGGTTTGGAGAATTTGGCATTGGATCAACAAATAAATTTTTGCATAGTTGATATTTTTTGGGAGAGTTAAGTCCATGGCAGATTATTCCCATTTACGAGAGTGGTTGTCAGATACTTACAATGAGTGATTGTCAGGCTCTCTCTTTAATTAGTGCTATAGTTTTCACAAGTGTTCCCATGGACCTTTCTTCTTCCTTTGTTTTTAGTGATCTTTCATCAGAGGCCAAAGATCTCATCAGTCAGTTACTCAAGAAGGTAAACTTTTAATAAAAATGTATTTTGCAAGGATTCAAGCCAGATGGCACATACAAGGTTGTTTGATACTAATGTTCAGTAACTGCTGTGTAAATAGTTTTAAATTTAAGAATTTCTTGTTCTTCTTTCTAATCAAAATCTCCTCTTTGTCATTAAGAACCCAGGAGACAGGATCACACTATCAGGTAAGAGACAGATAACTATATTGGGCTAATCTATGCACATGAAGGAGGATCTTACTAGTTTTTCAACCAAAAGAAAAAGTACATTTTGAGATATAAAAATTAGTCCATCCGTTAGTTTGAAAACTGATGCTTCAAACTTTTCAGTTAAATTTCAGTGTCGTACAGGATAATTGTTTGATGCTTCATGAGAACTGTTTCTTTATTTTGACAGGAATTTTAGATCATCCATTTATGACACAAGAAAGCTTGCTGAAATTTTCTTCAAATAATCAGCTGTGTCTACCAAAGGTTTGATGTTTATTCTATAACTAACTAGCAATTTTAACTCTCCAGTAAGTACCACCAGGAACATAGGAACCAAATTGCTGAAATCACTTGAACTGCCAGAACTGGGGGATTGATGTTGTTTATTCAAAGAAGAAAGGTCAAAACACATGACATGATGAATCTAGTAAGACTTAATCAGTCTTCCATACACGTTGAATCACATTTGTTTGGAAAATGTATGTACTTGTAGAAAATTGTCTAGAAAACTATTTCCCAACCTGCTTGATGATAGCAAAGGTTTTCATCGCACAAAAATTAATAAAAATTTTCCCCAAAATAATTTAACTGTAAAAATTAAATTTCTCATGAAATTCAACCCATGCAACAGCTGGGTCTGCATTTCAGAGCCCTCATTTGATTTTGAGAATTGTTTTGTTTTATTCCTCTTTCTGACTCAGCATGTTGTAGAACAGTCAGTGGACAGTGGAACTGGAACAATGGCTACAGTGTCTACAGGATTGGGAAGATCCTCAAAATCCACTCGCAACAACAGTGAGCATACAAAACCCACAGGAATACAGGGAAATCAGTGTACTGATACTTTTGCTGACAGATCAGATGACTGTCTGTCCAATATGTGGCCTCGACATGCCAGACACCCCCCGTCTCCACCTGTTAGACAGAGAGCGAGGTAGAGAGAGCATTCTATGATACACAGTATCAGAATTTTTTTGAACCCTTTTACTCCCATGCTTGACATTGTATTGATATTGTAAGGAGAAGTTCTGTCTTGATCACTCACAAGAGTAAAAAGAGTTATTAAATGAAATGTGAGTGATGTTAAATTAATTTAATCATCATGATTCACTCTTTTAATAGACACTTATTAACTAAAACATTTTGACCACAAGAAATGCTCGTGGAGTAAGAGATTTTGCATCAATGTCAGTGTCTCTGTGGAACTGCACAGTCCCATAACCCAACAACAATCAACTGATAACAAGACAGTTAGGGTTAATGTTGGGAAAGAGTAGGGGTGATTGTGCAGTTTCTCAGACACAGACACTAATCCAAGATTTCCCCAATGAGGATTCCAAGTTGCATTAGTCATGCAATAGTAGCACTAGTCAGTAAACCACCCCTTAGTTTGCTTTTTTTGACTATGTCCCGTTCCTCCCTTTATATGCTGTTGCAGTTGTGCTACCATGGTACCAGTGTGCCTCTCTTGGGGGCAGTGCTGTTGACAACCTCCCTACCCTCCCCTTACTTCAGTGGCCTGTGCCAGATCCATTGTTATGGTGATGATCCAAAAAAGCAAGCCAGCTAAAAGACAGTGAGGCAGTTGAAGGGAAAAGAAAGAATTGCTTTTCTTATTGTAGATCTCCTCCAATGTTTTTGGTTGCCTTCTTTTTATGATCATCTCCAGCCACTCAGTGTCTGGTAAAGCTGATACAATGCCTCAAAAGTACTCAACTTATTTTTCGCATTCATAGTAATTGTAACCCGTTTTTCATTAGTCATAGTGAAAGTACTAGTGAAATGAAGACAAGTTCTACAACAGACCAAATACGCGGGACGGAAATGGCTCCTGCCTCATCCACAGGCCTAAAACAGAGTCCGGCCTCACCTTCTTGGCTGTCTAATATCACTGCTTCCACCTTCAGAAGAAAAAAATTGAAAGAGGAGTTGGATACTAGCAATGGTGAAAACAGGCTTAAAGCAAAATTCAGGTTTGTAGCTAAGAGTAAGAAACCAATTGACATTAAATTTACTTGTTGAAGCAGTTTTTCTCAAAACCTCCTTGCCCTCTTTTTTCCCCAGTGCTGGTCCGATCACTTTTTGCTTGGTACCTAAAATAGGGGTTAATGGCTGGATTGCAGGAATTTCCCAGCTATCAGCCAGGGTGACATATTAATTGGAAAGGTGTGGAAACTCCTGAATATTAAAACAGGCATAACTATACCTTCCATTTTTAAGTGAGACAACAGTTACTTAAGTGATCGATTGATTGAATAATTATATTGATTTCAAAGCCCACGGCTCAAATTGAATATTCCTCTAGGAACTACAATGCCAGCAAATATAGCAGCTCATATGGACAGACCCTTGGTGACTTTCTCAAAAGTGCAGCTTATGGGACAAACACAAGCAGCAGTGGGTTCAGCAGCAATGAAAAAGACATTGGTCATCAGGAAAAGGCTCACCAATCTAGAACCTCTGATGTTAGCAACCATAGTTTGTTAAAAAGGTCCTCTTCCAATGTCAGTTCTTCAAGTCACGTGGACACTGTTCAAAAGGACAAGTATTTTCAACATCAGCGAAAAGGAAGTGACAGTGTCACAAAAGATTCAGGTTTAGACTTTTCCCATGTACAAGATCGCTCAAGTGGGACATCTGCAACCCAAACAGCTGCTGAACAACATAAGAGAAACCACAGATCTAAATCAGTAACATCACGAGCTAAGTCCTTGGGAGACATTGTAGAACCTTTAAATTCAGAGAGGCTTAGGCCAATCAGACAGAAGAAAGGAAATGCTGTTGTGAGCATCACTGACAATGGCGAAGTATGTCTGGAGTTCTTTCATCATAAGCATGGTGAAGACAAAGTATTTGAGGTGATTCGAGTATCCCAAAATGGGATGAAGATATGTGTGTACCAACCCAATGGCAAGACAGGTGTACGGCTGTCCCTACAACCTCCATTTCCTCCCACTGGGTGTGAGTCATTGAGTTCATACTTGTTCTCCAATTTACCTTCAAAATATTGGAAAAAGTACCAGTATGCCACTAACTTTGTCCATCTTGTGCGCAAAAAGACACCAAAGGTTTGTAGGAAGCAAAATTTTCTTCATAAAGGTTGTTTGAAGTATATAATGAACACCTAAAGAAGGGTGGTAGTAATCAGTAAAAGTTTGTTGCTGGTGAAAAAGTCCGAGTCCACACCTTGGCTACCACTACTGTGTTGTAAACCCTCTGGGGATGAACACTTAAAAAAACTGTCACAGTGCCTGACAATTCTCCCTGAAGTTTTCAATTGATTAATAAAATCAAGCTGTGAATGAAATCTGAAAAAAAAGGTTGGGAATTATTTCTTTCATCCTCATGACCTTGATTTTTATTCAGTAATGATAACGTAAGAAGAAAACATTTTGGTTGCTTAGTCACTCTTGGAGGTTGGATGGTCAGGTCCCGGTGATATTTTGGATCACTAGGTCTATAAGACTGTGCACTGTTACCTCAAGCTTCTAGTGCAATCAGCGCATAGGTTTTGAAACATAGCAAGGATTGGTCAGGGGAAGGGAAGGGGGCAGTTAAACATATTAATTTTTCTATACACTTTATGTCTTAGAATTGCTCAGTGACACTTTACAGCTCTGATCTTTTAGGTTACTATGTACTCCAAACATGCGAAGTGCATGTTGATGGAAAATTCTCCTCATCCAGACTTTGAGGTCTGCTTTTATAATGGTAAGTGTAGTAAATTAAAGTTGTGAGAGAAAAATAATGCTGCTAATGAGGTTCCTGGGTGTATTTTTTAAGAAGTAACAAGGGCAAGTTCTGTGTAAGAGCCAAAAAAAAAAAAAAAAGAAAAGGGTGTAGAACTCCTTGAATGTGCTAAAATTGAAATTCAAAAATCGTTACCCACAACACTCACCTGTATAGTGAACTGACCACCCAGGTTTCAGCCAGAGTGAGAGCTCTGAAATCAATGTTAAGTTTTGTAAGGGAAATTAAAGTGTAAAGGGTCTAACTCATGGCTGGATGGTACATAGTTAGGAGCTTTTTCCAGGTCTGTGTGTGTCACTAAAGGATTGTGGAAAATGTATTAAATGTTTTAACAATTAACCTTCTAAATGCAGGTGAACTCTTATGCATGTTGAACATTGTCTACCTCTCCCACATAAAACTGAGACTTGGGCACCAAGAGTGATTTATTATATGACAGTATCATTTAATTGGTTGTGTATAATAGTTTTTCATACTCAGGTTAATTAAGCGTGGTGGCAAGGTATTAAATGTACTATGTTCAGTTAGTTCCAAGTCCTTTTTGTGGCCAGTATTATCTAGGGTTTAATTTTTAAGGTAGAGTTCTCCATTTATCCTCACCTCTGTTCACTTCAGTTTAATAAAATTGAAGACATGACTACTTGATGCTAAATGTGCCATTACTGTTACACAGGGGCCAAAATCCACCAATCTCATCAATGCACTCGGATCATAGAGCCTGGAGGAGTATCATACACTTTAGAGTCTGTGGGTGGTGCGGAAGGTGCTACACAGGAGATGAAACCACTGTTGGAACATGCTCAGAAATGTTATCAGCAATGTGTTCATTTAGAGAGAGTGATGAGCAAAGAAGAGTTGGACAGCAATGAGGGACAATACTTTCCCTTCATTGTGTGCCGTAGGCCACCAGCGTCCAGAAAGCCACCAAAGGAGAGTGATGTTCATTCTGAAGATCACAATTCTACTAGGTAAGAACAATACAGGTGATTGATTGATTTTATTGTTAATTTGGATTTCATTGTATTTTGAGTAATAAATAATTTCAAGAGCAAATAAAGTAAAACACCATCAAACTGCTGTAATTTTGGATTACATTTGAAAATAAATACCTAGGACATAAATGCATTTACTTATGAGATGCATTGAGAAACCACTAAATGCAATGCTTAACCCAAAATAGAATTAAAAAATTGATACAATTCTGTTCTCAGTTATGTTCAAATTAGTGACCAAAGACCAAATTGCACAAAATCTTTCTGAAAATTATTTATTTAATTTTTATTCTTTCTCAGACCTCCCGATTCCATTGAAAATGCTGCTGTGACATCTCCTAGCACCATCGCACCAGTGTCCACATCTCTGATGTCATTTGATGGCACCATTGCCAGTGTCATCAATAATTCAAGACACTCTACAGCTGGGTGTAATACAAAAGTTGACAACAGAACAGTACCTTGTGTGAGTGAATCACAGAGGGTCTCCAAATCTCAGTGTGGACAAGAAGCAAGAAACCAACAAAGTGAGCTGATAGACAAGCAAGTGTTGAGGCAGGACTCGACATCACAAGTCATCAAAAGTGTATTTGTTCAAGGAGTTGGCTGGGCATCACAGGTGAGTTGAACGCTACTTGGTTGCACAGGTGGACACATTTTAAACAATTTGGAAATCTAAGAAATCATCTGGTGGCAATTTTTAAATCAATGTGCAATAGTATTATACCGGTAATCACTGTGATTGCATGTTTTGATTTATGAGACAAGCTTGGAATACCTTGTGGTTATTAATCAAATAGCAAATGAAAACATTAGAAGGTGAAAAACTGAGGCAAGGAGGGAAACTTTTCTTGGCTTTCTACCTTTTTTTCCTTGTTTGACTGGTGCTCATATTCTTGCTGCTGAATGACTTAGGGCTTAGAACAGGCTTTGACCAATCACAGTTTGCACTTCTCTATCACTGCAAATCTGAGCAAGTAATATTATGTTATCGCCCAAAGTGCTTCTTGACTGTCATATAACCAAAAGCAAAGTGATTACAATTATCAAAACAAAGGGAAATCACAAGGAGACAATCATTCCTTTTAATTGTTTTAGTTATCCAGTGGGGAAGTTTGGGTGCAGTATAATGATGGTTCCCAAATGATCATTCAGTCATCTGTAACAAGTATCAAATACACAGATAGTAATGGAACAATAACAAGGTAATAATTATTTATTTGTATTGGTTATCATGGAATTTTAAGAAGTAGCTTCTGGATTGTGCCAGCTTCCTACAGCTGAAAGTTGAGGTTAACCTTGGGGTTATTGCAGGAATTACATTGAACAATTCAACTCATGAAAGATGAAGCAAATAATTTTCTCATAATTAGTATCAATTCTTGTTTGCATGTAACTGATTCAAAAGCAAACCATTTTCTTCCATAAAATCTTTCCTAGAGTGCAAGAAAAGAAAAAAAAGAAAAGAAAAAACGAAATATATAAATGGTGTCATTCAAATGTATGAACCTTCTTTTATTTAGTGGTTTTACATAATAGTCCATTTTACAGTTGTGTGCTTGGTTGCCAAGCCTTTGAATGGGAGTGAGGCTAGAGATGACCTTATTATGATACAAACCTTGCTGCCTTTCAAATGTAAATCACTTTGTTATCATGCTAACTAGATACAGGTCTCTATCACAACAAGGTCATCTTTAGCCTCTCTCTGAATCAAAGGCTTGGCAACTAAGTACACAACTGTAAAATGGCCTATTACCTTATTCAGGAGTGTTTATAGGGAACTTTAACACTTTTCCAATCAGCTTGTGGCATTGTACATCTTTCATTGCCCGAGTAATATAACAAGTTTCTATTTACTGATTTTTAGGGCAGACCTAGTAAGTTATATAAGTGTTACGCTTGTATTCCATATTGGTATATAAAATTATATAGTGATTTTGGTCTGTTTATAAAAGATATGGTAAATGTAGACAGTAGGTGTTTTTCTCGTTAGTCTTCCTTTGTATTGAAGTAAGAAGCTATTATTTATTGTTTCAGGTACAGTCATGCAGACAGATTACCAGAACCAATCAAGGAAAAGCTTTGCCACCTGCCAGTCATTATTGAGAATCTTGCTGCTTCACCCAAGATATCAGAGAGTACTAGATAACATGTTAATGAAAATGAAGCTAGACAGTTCTACAACAAAACAAAAAATCGTGATGTACAGTTGGCAAATTCTACAGAACAGGTCTTATTTATTTATCCTTCATGTTGGATTTTGTCCATATAAAAAAAAAAATTGTAAAGATCAGTGATTTAGTATGTTTATTATTAGTTGGAACTGACCAACAAGACTTGTCAAACATTAAATATTTTAAATGTAAAGTAATTTTGATTTTTTGCCCTAGCATCTCATACAAAACTAAAGATTTTGGTCCTTGCAAGATGATTTTCCTAAGTAGTTGTGTAGGAGACTGGATGAGATGGGTTGACAATCAAGTTTTAAGAATTTTTTTTCTGTTTTAATCAATTATTAAATCATTATGTTAATCTTTATCTCTAACCTTTTCAATGTCTTTTTTTTTTTCAACTAGAAATTTTCATGTTTTTTTTTTTTTTTTTCGGGCAAAAACTTTGCTAGAGAGAAGCCCAACTTGATGTAAATCTATTAGTTTTGATGTACAATTAGTGTAACTTTCCAGAAGGAAAATGTCTTGATTGCATTTACATTAAATGTATTAAATGAACCTTCATGATATATTCATTTTTTGTTTCTCTCTTTTGTGGAAATAACTCAATTTTCTGTTTTGTGGTATTAGTGTACAGAGCAGAAAGCACAAGAAAAAATATCAGTTGAGAGGTTATTACAGGTGATAGCAAGAACTCTGTAAGGCTGTGCTCTTAGGAAATTGAATGGACCCCAGTGCTGAAACTGTGAACTCCAGGGTGCCCGGCATATGCTTTGTATGAAAAAACTAAAATTCCTGAGTCGTCCAAGAGCAAAAGTCAGGGGCCACTGGGTGCTGCTAGACCACAGCCTTGCTCTGGTTTCTTTATTTTCTGGAAAAGGAATAAAATGGATCTGAGCCTGGAAAGCTATTCAAAGTGCACCTCTTTACATCTTAAAGTACACTTTAGTACCCTTTTTTTTTCAAAAAGTGTACTATGTGATCAATAACAATTATTAGATGCCTATAACACTAGTAATAAAAGGCCATAAACAGTATCAATTGATAAGTTTTTAATTTTTGAAACAGGGCTTTACAAATTAGTTTTTTCAAAGGTAATTTGTATACTACTTGCTTAGAAAAGAGAGGTTACATTGACATTCAACTCTCAAAAATTAAGTTCCTCTTCAGAAAAATTAGCAAAATAGTCACGAAACCATCCAACTCTTTCCTTTTTCTGTGCCACACTCAGAAATGGATTTTTCTGTAAACCATTGATGACCAATTCCATGAAACGGCGAACTGGACCTTTACTTGGAAAGTCATCCAGTAAGTACTCCAGAAATACATGCTCTTCAAAACTGGTATTCTGTTCTTCTTGTGAGTTACACACTTCATTGTCTACTGGGTATGTCCAGAGCCTGTTGGAAACCTTCATTTGGTCACTGAATGCATTCCTCAACAATCCCCCTGAGTCTCGGTTCTGGAACCTATTTCTGACAGTAAGATGGAACAAGAATTCTGATTCAGAGACCTGGTGCTCTTGTCTGTGTTTCACCTCTTTTAGGATGTCATCAAAGAGCCCAGTCTTGTCGCTCTCATCAAATGACATCCAGCTCGGTGTCTCTGACAAAGTCTGCACGGTTTGCTGTAAGTATTCCTCTTGAATCAATCTCTTTCGTCTATTGATGGTTTTACCCCAGTATTCCACAGCTGTAACAAGCTTCTCAGCTGATCCACTTTTTTGAGTTCCAACCTGTAGTCCTGCGAGTATCTGTTTGATTTTCTGGTTCAGTTTGGGATCAGTTGTTTGTGCCTGTGCAGTAGAGTGCTTGGTCCGTGCCTTTTCGAAGTCCTCGAGGCTCTTTTCTATCCACTGTGGTCTTTCTCCTTTCCTTGTTGGAAATTGGGCCTTCATTTTATGCCTCATAAGACTTTTTCTCAGCTCAGTAACATTCTCTGATGACCTCTCTTCAAGAACCTTCAAACTTTCGTACCCTGTATACTGTTGCGGGTATTCCGTCATGAAGGAAAGGATACCGCTAGCAGGAATGTTTCCCTCTTTAACTTGTTTGTTTTCATTCCTATTCTTTCTTTTTCTCGGAGCTTTGCCAGTTTGTAACAATTTGGGAAGAAGAACCTCTAAAAATGAACTTTCTTTCGCTTCTTTTTCTTCACCCTGATTTCTGATTTCATTTTCACTCTCATCTTTCACTGCCTGCTCGACAAGGCCTGCGATTTCACTTTTCCCCTTGTGTCTACCTAGTAAATCAGAGTGAGAAGGTTCCACTGATGTCTTTGGTTTCTCTCCATTGTCACCATTGTCAGAACTTAACATTCTGATCCACGATACGTATACCTTAGGAAGATGGTGGGAAAGCCTCTCAGGCAAAAACCCACGACCGATCAGCATAGCCGCCATAACAATCCCAGAGTTCTTAATCGCTAAAGTATCCATCCCGAAGGCCTTAGGGCGTAACATATTCATGTCCAGATCTCCGCAATTACTTTTTCAAGATGGCCGTCTTGTTGTCGATTAATGAAGCGGGTTACATACTTTTTCATATTTGACAAGTTTAAACCCAAACGATCCATTTAAGTTCAAGGGTAATTTTTCAGACAATTGCAAGATGGTTGGAGGATCAGGTAAGATCAAGAAATGATTTATTTCTTGTCCTCAGTTGCCGCTTATTTCTGTGCCTACTTAGTTTCAGGTAATTTGAAATGTATTACTAGTAGCGATATACCAAAGTGTAGTAGTTTATTATTACCCCTATTTTATTTATTTTTATAAGTAAAGATTTGGTAAAACATTTGACAATGAAAAACTGCGATAAAATATTATAAAGCATGACACGACGTTTCGACGTTTCCAGAACGTCATTATCAAGTAAACTAAAATAATAAAATCGAGCATATATATAATGAAGCGGTGAATAAATTACAAAACGTTAAAAGTCAAACAAAGAGTTTAGCCCTAATGGAATCGCTCTGGGTGTTTAAATTGGGCCTTATTGTTCTTATGTACAACATTTCATAAACAAGACAATCCCATTTCGTGCCGCATTTTTTAAGCATTCTAAACTGGCTCTCATTGAGTAAGTCAATGTTCCCATGGGCATCTCTCAGGTGGCGACCAATGGCAGAGTATCGATGATCAGCAATCAACCTTACATCTCATTTACCAAGCTTTAGTAAAACCTCACTTTGATTACTGTGACATTGTTTGGGGTAGCTGTGGGAAAACGCTACGAGACAAACTGCAGAAATTGCAGAGTAGAGCAGCCCTTGTGTTGACATTCTCTAACTATGATGCTGATGCAACTGAGCTACTCAAGTTTTTAGGGTGGAAAAATCTTGCACACCAGCAGGAAATCCATAAAGCATTGCTGATCAACGCGGTTGATGCTGGGATCAGGTGCCTAATTCGCTTTAGGGCCCCGATACCAGAGGCGATCTTTTTTGTTAGTTTTCGATGTGACTATGCCAATCGAGTTTATTATCTATTATTACACCAAGCGATTTTGTAGCTGTAACCTTGCTCACTTGAGTATTGTCCATTCTAATTGTTGGTGAAGCTGTGAGAGTATTCAGTCTCTGCCTCGACCCTATTAGCATGAATTCAGGTTTAGTCATGTTCAACACGAGTTTGTTCGCTTGTAGCCAGTTGAAGACATTTTCTAGGTCTTCATTTAGGATCTAGGTTGTTTTCTAGGTTTTCTAGGTCTTCGTTTACGATGACAAGGTGTGCATGCTTTGGGAAGAATTTTCCGCGCAGGTTAGCTCAATGGATAGAGCGCTGGACTGATGTGCGGGAGGTCGAGGGTTTGAGCCCCGGCTGGACCAACACTCAAGTTCTTGAAATAATTGAGAAGACTATGCTGCCTTTCTATAACATCAAGAAATGGTTTAGATATTCTAGTCTTCTCGCATAGGGACGAATTAATGGAGGTTCGGTCTCCTGCAGGGTTAGGGATAAAAGACGTTAATTACCACGCACGAGATTACTGTGTGATGGATGTCCTCCCCTGGGGTGGGATGGGTGGGTTGTTGTCTCGCGTTTCATACATGAGCCTCTGGCTCGGGCAATATGGGTAACCATGCCCATCGTAAAGACATCGTAAAACTTTGATTACTGATCTTATTGACATCAGATCAGCTCGTGAAGAATAGAACATCGGATCTGATCAGCCTTGATGCTCAATTTTTAAATTCCCCCAGTGTCCAATTTTTCTATCACAAGCACTTATTTGATTTTCCCAAATCGTGGCTGAAAAATAAGAGAAAAGATTTCCATGCAACCCCATACCAATCAAAAACAAAGCTGTAACCCCAAAGGTAATCTGCTGTTTTGCCTCTGCTTCCTTTTATCCAAGAATTGTATGCATAATGACCTATGAGGTTGTACAGAAACCTTGCCAAATAATATCTTTTGTAAAACAACATTTGCTTCTAAACAACTGCTCTCTGACTGTCCTCCCAACTTCCCAAGTGGCTCTATTATGTTATAGAGCCCAGAAAAAATGCGTTCTCTTGCCTCTATAACATAACTAGTTACATTACGGGTCTTATAAACTGATAAAGTATGTGCTTGGAAATTGAATTGACCAATCAGAGGATGTGTAATATGTTTATTATGTTATAAACTTAAATGTGTCTTATTTTTACTAATAGTCAGTGGAAAACCATTTAAGCCAGATCCAACTTCATATGAACAGACTGGAATTCCATGGTAAGTGAAGAGTGTTTTACAAATAAAAATTGGAGTAATCAGCATCAAAAGAATCGGAATGATTCCATTTTTGTATACTACTTCTTATGACTGTAATGTTCATATGATAGAGTGAAAACTACATTGAAGGGGTTGCCAGCAAAATCAGGGGGAAAAGTGTCAGACCTCAGGCCTTCCAAATGTAGTAAAACTGTTACAATTTATATTTCGCTAGATGATGAGTTTCTGATTCCGTTGGTTTCACTCTGTACTTCTGATCACGGCCGTTACCAGAGTTAGTGAACTCATATAAGTCATATACATCATCACTAAATGTTATTGTTAACTACTTGGTTCTGCAAATAGTTTTTTTATTCATACACACAGTGATCAAAATAATAATCATAATTATGTAGATCACTAAATTCACGAGTTTATATACTTGGTAGCATTTTGCATATATTACAGTTAGGGTGATGTACGCTAAGTAACAAATATTTATATTGTGACAAGATGCGAATAGTGGCGGAATGAATAGAATTAACAATAGCTCAAATGAATTGCTGATTATGCAACAGTTATTTAATGAGGTCAAGGTGGCAAAATGTTATAATTTAATAGTGGTGAGCTACGAGATACTGATAATTCACGATGTTTCACAGTAGTCGAGTTCAATAATTGTTTTATCATTGGATCATCAAGTCTTCCTTTTATGGATATTTTCACTAAAATCATCTTCTGAAGAAGCAATCAGAGACGGAATCTACCATTTTTCTAAGGAGAGTGCTAATGTAAAAAAACTGCAGTAGAGTATTATTTGGAGCCAAACATGGATGTTTTTTTATATGATCAGGGCCCAGTTGTTTGAAGGCTGATGAGTGGTAACCCAGGGTTATATTTAAATCCAGGTTTCAATATTTCTCCAATTGAAAGCCATCTTGGGATAATTTGCCCAGTTCTCTTTAGAGTATTCAATCATTGAATTGTAGACAAATAGAATCAAACTGAATTTGCTATTAAAATTTTCAGATATGAGATCAAATTTCACACTAACCTTGGGTTAACTCAACCCAGCTTCGAAAAATCCGGCCCTGACCATCATTTTTGTTATTAATTAGATAGTACATACAAATTAGATAATAATAATAGCTTTTCAATATTTTTATCTTTTGATATTAGTTCTTATTAACTCATTATTTGTAATTAGTTTCACGTTCATGTTTTAAATGAGCTGTTAGCTCTTAGGTGATACGTGGGTAAATAAAGTATTATTACATTATTATTATTTTGAAAAGGAAAGAAAAAGGTTATCTAAAGATCTTGAAGTAGCGTATCTGTTTTGTTTTGTATCAGTGGAAATCCTTCCCGTTACCAGAGTCGTGGAGTTATTCGTATGAACAGAAATGACTCCAAACCATTTGAGGATCAACGTCTTGGAGTCCCAGGGACTGGAACTGAGTCTGAAGCTGATCAGCACTTGAGGGGTATGGTGAAGAATCAGTTGGAAACCAACATTACTCTGGAAAGGTAAACAATAACAACAGCAACAACAACAACAGAAACAAAAACAACAGCACTGTACTTCGTAACAGTTATAATCCATAATGTGAACATTGGCGAGAAATTATCATGAAGAATGCCATGAAGTGAAAAATATTATGGTATTCCATGCCAGTGAGCTAGTTATGTTCAGGGGTTTCATTAACGTTTAAGCAGGAGGGCAACTGGTTTTTACAGGCAGGCGAAACTTTTTTTACTGAACTTCTTTATAAGATAAACTTTCCTCCAGATCGTTAAACCAGGTGGGCAAAACCGTACTCACAACTGGTCAATTTGCCTGGTGCCCAGGCCCTTAATGAAACCCCTGTGTGTTCATTGCTAGATTGTAGACTGAGTGTTTTTTAGTAACAGAGAGGCAAGGTCATCAAATTCACAACTCATATTCACACAAAGGAATGTATAATGCACATGTCTTTCTCAGCGGTGTAGCTTGTTCCAGGTGTTCCGTTACACTTATAGTAATTAAAATAAATTCGATCGTGTCATAATGTGGCAACACACTTTGTGTAAGCCACACAAAAACATCAAGGTCTGGAAAAAAATATGGACAAAAAAAACAATATTCCAATCAGGGCTTTTGGCTACCCATAGCCTGGACCAAACTTGTTTTTAGAGATATGAATGAAAGGGGTAAGTTTCTAAAGAAACTGTGGTGCTGTATCAGTGGGGAGCTAAAAAAGACAATTTGTATTTATCGACTTAGTTGTTAATGTAAATTGGCCACGGTAAAGAGTGTCAAAGCTGACGTTTCGAGCGCTAGCCCTCGTCAGAGCATTTAGAGAGATGACTATTGATTTCACACTGTTAGCAATTTTTAAGACTCAGGAGTGGGGTAGCGGACCATGGAATGGTGGGTTGTCCTACATTTTAATAAGTTCTGTTAATTTTTTTATCTTCTGTTAGTGAGTTGAACAGAAAAAAGTCATTTCAATCCTCTTCATCGTACAAACCATTTTGTCCTGATAAAACTGGTGCGATGAGTTTAAAAGATTACCAATCATTACAGAATTATGAACAGTATGTCCAGACCCTTAAAGAGTGTGGCTTCAATGAAGAAGAAATCCAGTTTAAGCTAGAACGAGAAGGGTATATTACAAAGGTAGGCTCTGTTTGTACAGAATTATTTGGGCTAGGTATAGCTTCATAGAGTGTGGCAAATGGTTTGTGTGTGACACATTATCAGGGTCAAATTCTATAGAAAGGCGAGCGAGATTCGTAAATTTATAAATCAGCGTGAGCTGTGATTTCCTCTTAAAATAAACGTGACTAGTAAATTTGTTCTCTATTTCGTGAAAACCTCAAGTTTTCCCCGAAACCTCTTAAGAGGGATTTGAAATTTTCTCTTTTAGATACGTGACGCTTGAATTTTTTTCTAAAATTTGTGCGCGAGACGTGGTCAGGACCCCCCCTTCCTTTGCTACCCTCCTTTTTAGAGGTTGCTGCCTGAAGGAAGCATGCAACAGGAGAAGAAAATCTTCTGGTGCAGTACTCTAACTTGCAATTCAGTCTCAATACTGAGGAGTAAGTAGAAAATAAGGGAAAGCAAACACACAGCTGCAACCGTTGTCAAAAGCTTCCCTAAATAAAAAACTTTTTTTAGGCAGGATTTACTTTGGTTGACAATTTCGCCCCTGAATCTTTCTTCATTCAATTTTCAACGTTTCCGTTCATTTTAACGCCCTGTTAATTGATTTTTCAGGCCCCAAAAATAAGCCGATATGGTGCCAATCCAGTTGCTGAGCAAGAAAAGCTGCAAGAGCTGGAAAAAAGAATCCAAAGGCGAGAGGAGGCCTTGTCTTCTCCAGAATTGTTTTCTAACGTGCGAGTTCTGAGCAGGCATGCTCTGGAAGTTGAACAATCACTTCACAGAGGGACAGAGAAAAGAAGCAGTTTAAGCCATCTGGTCCAACGAAGGAAACAAGGTGGGCTGTTCGGAAGTGACTAGATGAAAAGTAGGACAGTGGAAACTGCAGTGCAGCCATCTTATTACCACAAGTTAACGTTAAGAGGCGCGCGATCGTTTATTCAACCGGCCATGTTTAATTTGGAATTAGAGTCGACGTTAGGGGGAGGGGGTGGGAAGGGGCAAAATATTCACTCCCCCACCCTCACCCCTCTCCTTATTTTTTCACCCCTTGATACAAATTTCTCTCACTCCTCAGCCTTCCGCTCCCTTAAAATCAAAGATGACGGCCATAATTTTCGCTAGGAAAATACTGAGCAACTCGCTCATCTTGTGAAATGGAAAGTGAGGGAGAAATATGCAATCACGAACATTTGACAATCAGTGAGCTGAATTGTTTCAAAGGGCAAGAGAAAGGAGCAAGAGGCAAGAGAACAGGGTACGGGAAGGGATCGAGTGATTCCCCCCCCCCCTACACTATTTTTTCTGCCCTTCCACAACTCAGCTCCGTTTCGAAGACATAAAAACCATGTTAATTGTTACTTTGTGATTAATATCTTACCTTTCAGCCATTCATGTGAATGATCCTCTCTTGCACACTCTAATGGAAGCAGATCAGATATTGTCAAAATCCAAACGAAAATTACCATCATCTAACAGCCCAGAGCGAGCCAGCGAATATTTGGTAGAAGTCAGTGATAATTCCAGTCAAAGTTCATTGGTCAAGAGAGAGTCACTGGGAAACAGCGACAGCAGTGATACCCGCCTACCAGATAACATTAAACCTGTTGAAGAAGAAGAAACTCTTCAAAATAGGCTGTCGGTGGAGCAAATCAAGGAAATTCCAAAATTTGCAAATTATCATCCAGGAGAACCAAACAAGGTAAGCCATACACTATGGTACACCATAATGGCGGATTTAGGTGGAGGGTACCGGGGCTCCGAAACCTCCCCAGCAGACCTGTGAATTGTTTTGCTCCTTGTATTACACTAAGATTCTTGCAACAACAACATGGCTTGCTACTGCTCAATATGAAATATTTTTTATTTACTTACAATATTTCTCAGCTTTATTAAACTATGGTGTGAATAAAGAAAATTTTGGTGCCCCTCCCCCGCCCCCACCCCGCGTCAAAACTTTAGGGTCCACCCGTGCACCATCTTCTCAAGATGAAAGCTAAGTATAGGATCAGCACTTATTGTTTCAGAGCGCTTTTCGGTCAAGTGTCGTAAAACCAAAACCAAAGTAATCGCATGATAACAACAGCCAATCACGGAAAGGAAAGTAGCTCAAAGTTAAAAAAAAGTAAACCGCACAAAGCGCGGGAAAATGCGACTGAACAACTTGCGAGTGGTTTTAATCTGAATCTGATTGGTTGAGAAAGTGGCGCGTGTTTTTTGGACTAAGCACATAGCGGAGGAGTGTACAACTAAACCAGTCGCAGATTGCTTTCGACCCTGAATTGAAAATTACTCAAATCGGTTACTCGGTTTTCTCTCATTCTCGTGAGCAGCTAGCCACAGCCAGTTTTAAACACCCTTGTAGCTTCCAGGGGTGTTGGTCGGCTTGCTGAAGCCTAACCCTGTTTATTCGTGAATTTAACATGTTATTTGGTATTTGGTAGGTTCTGTTCGTAAAGAATTTGCATCAAAAGACAACGGAAGCAGATCTGGTCTCCTTGTTTCTAAGATTTCAAGAAAAAGAGGGACCTAAAATCACTTTCAGACTTATGAAGGGAAAGATGATTGGACAAGCGTTTGTGACAATGCCAAGTGAGTTTTGTTTCAGGAGCGTAATTTTTAAGGGTCGCAATGTTTTCGAACCAATTCAACATTCTTTATTCCGCTGTTCAATTATTCGGGCACTATATTCAAGATTGTTTTTATTACTAGGGCATATAGAATCGATGATTTCTGTTCTATGAAAATCTAAACCTGCTTTCGTTGCGTTATGCATTCGTATGGTCTGTCTTTTTCTTTTTTTTTCGGGAAGGGGTGGGGGGGGGGCACGTTTTTCAGGCAAGTGGAGTGAACCACGAGGCGAGCATAAGGGAAATGCGGAGGGTGAGTTACGCGCGAGAGATGAACGCGATAAAATGACGTCATTTTCATGCTCCACGACTCGTGCATGTGTCACTCCTCGCGCTATCATTGCGTCGCGTCGCCCTCGCCTCGTGCTCTGCTCCAATCGCGTGTAAAACTTGAGATAATGACGACTGTTCAGAAGGGACACATGTGAAGTACTTTTTTTTAAACCAATGAACAATTTTGATCCTCTCCTCGTTTTTCGTTTGGTTGTAGACATCGACACAGCGAATAAAGCCTTGAATCAGGTTAACGGCTTTATTTTTAAAGGAAAACCAGTGATCATTCAGTATGGCAAACAGAAGGCCGATTTGTCTGACGAGAACCCGGCTGGGCTGAGTTCTAAGGGATCAAACACCTGACCACGGTGAGTCGATTTCGATGGGGCAGAGAATTCTCTTGATGGTCTGAACAGCTATCTACCGACAAATTAGACTTTGTTGACTCAGATTTACAGATCGGAAATATTGGAGCCTGCCCGAATTAATCTTTGTTATTCTCAGGAATACGAGAATTATTATTAAGAGCCTGATCTTTTTTTATCTTTTTCTTTCTTGCACGATATCGTGCAGGGGCTGTCGGTATAGGGTTAAATTTCAAAAAGTAATCGTAAACGAAGCGTGTATCTACTAGCTTTACTTAGATTGTTATTAAACATTTTAATGCATTTTTCGATTCTTACCCATGTTATCATAATTTTTGTTGATATTGTTAGTGATTATAGTGAACACAGGTTTTCTATCAGTTAAAAAAATTTAAAAATTTGTTATTATTAACATTATTATTATCATTGCTATTGTTATTGTTATCTATATCATTACTATTATCTACCACCGCTAGTCTTTTTTTTTTTTAATTTTTCACTTTCACTAACCGATAATTGGTCCTTGTTTGGATTGTTTGCTATTATGCCCTTATTACAAGTCTTTATTCAGTAATATTGTTTATGACTGCAATTAGCGGCAAATCAAAAATTAGATTAAAAACTATGTTTTTTGTGTGTTAAGGACTGTATTTTGAATTTAAAGAAATGAATTATTAGTTAGGTCTGCTTGTCTTTAATATCTCTACCCTTGAAAAAATAAAGACGATCTTAACCACGAAGAAAATTTCTTAGAAATGTTCATCCTCTTTGTATTGACACACAAGACAAACGTGAATCGATTATACCAAATTTCGCAAAAGATTGAAAAAAAAAATGGTGAAAGAAATCTCTGTAGATCTTATTCGACGTCAGTGATCATTAAAAGCCCTTGAGCGTTAATAGGATTTGTTTTCCTGCTAAGACAATATCATGCGGCACGTGCCTGTTCAATGGGAACTTTTTTTTATTTTTACTAGTTAAGTCTCGTCTTTAAAAGGGACTGTTCGATCGAACGAACAAACAGTTATAGTCAGCTTTGAATTTTCTTTTTTTAAGGTAAATAGAGAGTTCCTTGATCTGTAACTACGCAAATTCAAAATATGAAACTTTGCCTTTGGACATTTTGTCGCCATGTCGGCGTTTTTCCCATCACTTTAAAGAAATATTTACAAATGAGTCTGCTTGAGAACTTAATCGCATCACACAAATGCAAGCAGAATTTAGGCTTTGATCTTTCTCCAAGATAGTATAAAATCATGACTGTGAATTTAGGCTTTATATTTGTCGGCATCTTCGAATCTGTAACTTTTGCCCTTTTTTTCAGTTACATCTTTAACATAAACTTAGTAATTACTGACATAGATGTAAACGAAAGTACGTCTTACGTATCTTAAACGCATTCCCATTGTAAACCCCCGCTAATGGAAGCTTGCGCAATCTGTGGATGATTTTCTTGGCAAACAATCCATCAGCAATAAAGCCGGGAAGGTCGTTTAAATAGATTTACATGTCATTAACTCGAATAAAACAAATATAAGTGATCGCGTCTAAGTTTAATCGGAGACAAAAGAAGGAAGACTAGTATCCGCTGCTCAAGAAGAGGTAAATGAAGATTTAGACGAAGAAAAGTTGATTCAGTTGTAAGACGAGATGTTGGGAGTGGTAATGTAAGGTAAAACTTTATCATAGCCCGGACACTGTAGAGCTCTAGCGAAGGATAAAGAGGTGAATCAGGCACAATGCAAATGAAGCAAAATTTCGAGTACCCCCAACGTTCGAAACAGGACGAATCGATCTTAAAAATTTGGTCCAATTTTGAGTTTTGAAGATGAGGGGGGATTGTCCACAATTTTCAAAAATAAGGTCCATGCAGAGAAAATAATTTAAAGTGATGGAAATGCTAAGAAGGCATCGCAAATTTAATTAAATTTAATCAAGTGAAAAGCTGAACAATTTTAAAAAACTTTTTCATCGTCTTCTGTTGTTTGAACCGAAAATCGCCAAAATAGTTCCCTGCAGAAATGCCGTTCATCTCGAATTGAAAAACATTTTTCCTGCGAAACGCAAAAACCTACCAATGCTAAAAAAGAAACATGACAAAGCCTTCCAATCGCCAGCTCGACGCTTCGCTTCAAGGTTCTTTCTTGTGTACTAGAAAAAAAAGGTTAAAATGAAATAAACCAATAATGAAAATAATAATTTTGAATTAATCTTCTTTTGCCAAAATTGGAAGTCAAAATAAGATTTGGAGAGACACTGGTGGGCAGCTCATCTTTGTTTTTGTTTTGAGCAATTTTGTCCCTCGCTCCAGATGCTTGTAGTGTTTTAGCTTGATATGAGTATTTTGTCTTTATTTCTGGTTCCGAATTTCCGGCTCTGTAGTGTTATTGGAGTTTTAAATTTACGTCTTTTCCGTAAGATTGAGTTTTTGTTTAACTGGGATTTTCTTCCCAGTGATGGGAGAAGGTGTGCGACATTTACGGACGAGTTCCAATTGATTAACGAGGACTTTGGACTGTATTCATTAATCGTCGTTAAAGTTCCACAAAGACAAGGAAATTTTATAATTTTCGCAGGGTGCGTCTAGAAAATCGGAAAACCGACTGCGGGGTCTGTCAGCTAGTGGCTAAACATATTTTTTCTAGGTCATTATGTGTAGTACTATTAATTAATTTTCCGGGTTCCACCCTTAAGCGTCAATTTCAAGCCTTACGCAAAACGAGTTAATAGCCGTTCCAAGGGGGTGGCGCGGTGTGATGGCAGACATGGAAATGCACTTTCATCCTAGACGATGTTTCGAACTGGTATTTACAGCCTCCTACCGGCTGTAAACGATCTGTTTTTGTCTGGATTTTTACGTGAGATTGTCCGTGGTTTTACCGTGGGATCGCCAACTATTTTGAATTGGCTTACCTTCTTGGCTTAAACAGAGAGGTTTTTTTTTGTTTGGAATCGAACCAGATAGATCATGTCTTCCTTTTCAGATGTAACGTGCGGAACACTTCGCCATTTGTCAATTCTATTTGTCGTTGTTAAATAGTGGTGTAAAAATTCCTCTCTCCGACACAGAAATTTTTAAACGTCGAACGCCTTTTCCTGTATGGTTTGCTGTCACGAGGAGACAGTTTGACGGCTGGAAGTCCTAAAATGATGCGTCTCGTAATTAGAAGTGAAGTTTATTGTATTCAGTTTTCATCTTCTATTTCACGTGGATAATTTGGTCTTTTCATTACATATTTCCTATTTCGAGAAACAAAAATTTCCGATTAGGTTACGTAGAACAAACGGTGTGAACAGAAGGAAGTGATTCTACTTAAGTTACATGACCATGGGAGACCTGTAAACTGGCGTGAATTTCCTTTAGTGTCATTTGCGTCGGCGTGTATTTTTTTCCTTGGCCATGAAAGCATAGCGCATTTTTTTTCCTTTGCTTTTGCCACGATTCTTAATTCGTTAGAACTATTGCAGTTGTACAAAAGCAAATCCCAAAAAAATGTAAATAAGCTGCGCGTTTCACAAGCCTCACACAGCAAACGCGCACTCATTTTTTCTTGAGAGAACTTTTTAAGTTTTGTCTAATAGAAATAGCTCACCATGTAGAACTTAACAACATCTGTGAAAGTACTCAGTGAAAGGAAGAGTCGGGCTATCCTTTCCATAATGAAATTTGTTATTCTTGACTTAAATCAAAATTTTCATAGCATGTGAAATCGGTCGCCAATTATTCCAGAGACGAAAACTTGAGGCCACATGGACAGTTCATTACCTTTAGGCAAATTTTCCTTTATCCTTCCTGTAGTCTTACATATTTGTTTTATCAGAGCAATTACTTACAGGGCACAATTAGGTCAAACGCGCCATTAGATCTTCGAAAGTTTTAGAAAAGGATATCGGATGAATTTACTCAAAGGTGATATTGTAGTCCAAAATATCATTGGGTTTTCCCATTTTTTTTTTGGTGGGGGGGGGGGGGTAGTGGGATGTTGACATTTGTGTGGTACTGGCAAAAACTTCTTGACGGCTTTGCTTTTCACAACCTGTGTAAGAACTTGCTGCATAACTGAGGAGGATTAATATAACGAAGGAAGAGTTACCTATCCATTTGGATATAAGCTTCACACCAAAGCAACATTCTTCTTTTTTCATCGTCTTTCAAGATAATGCGATGTAACGCTGGCTATACCAGCGGATATATATCAGCTGGTATAACTAGTAAGAGCAACTTTGATCAGCATAAAGATTGTTTGATGGGATTGTTTTTGGGATTAAATTGAACTGAAAACAGCGATCAAAAGTCATAGTCATCCTGTATTTCATGGGACCAGTTTTTTGGTTTTTGTTTGTTTTTTCTTGTTTTACCAATGAAAGATTCTCGCCTTTTCGAAAGAAAGGACTCTTTAACTAGAGATAAAAAAAAGAACAGATAATTCAGTGTGGTCTCTTTAATCTCCTTGGTAACAACTATTGTAAAGGAATACTGTCACTAAGAAACTAGAAGACAATATATAAAGTCGAAGAAATGTGTTGCTAAGAAAACAAAAGCAATTTCGATAGCTATGGCTAATTTAGCACAATTCTTTGCCAGGAGCCTCTATAATTATCGATGTATATTTCCGCTTGGTAAGCGGATTAATCACTTCCATTGACGCACTACTAGATATTCTAGCAGTTCATTAAGGTCTTAGGATCCAAAGATAATGACTAGAAAAGTCCCTTCGCTCACGTAACAACTTAAGGCTGCCGTTGACCACTAATGTTTAATGCACTTAAGTTGATACCCAGCAGTATAAACGATTCTTTGAAACCAAATGTATCACTATTGTTATTTACTATTTGTGCGTTCTTCTTCTTCTTTCTTACCTTTGGTCGCGTGAATTACGTGCCACGTGTTCTTCTTCTTATCAAACACTCTAAAAGGTACAAATGATTAATAGGTCAACCCTACAAACTCAAAGAGTGACCAGCAGTTAGTTTCTTCCCACAGTAATACTACTAAATCGTTCATTAAAGTCGTGAGAATAAAGGAAATGATCACCAACCTACGAAGCTTTGATTGTTAAACAAATTCTCCCTGTCAGCACTGAAGAAAACGGTTAAGCGTAGAATATTGAGAATATGGATTTTGACCTTGGATGTAAAGGGTTAAACGGATCACTGAATGTTAGGAAATTCCAGCCATGGCAACATGAATAATCTCACGAAAGTTTTGTATTTTTGTGCCGAAAACGAACGTCATAGTAGAGGACCTGGACACCACAATAAATCAGCATTTGTTAACTTCCGAATCGCGGAGCTCGCACGTTCAGAACAGCCTATGGTTCCTTCTTCATTCGGATCTTTTTTTTCGGATAATTCAGGGTCGCTACTTTTAATTTTATTCAAACCTTCACTGCGAAGCTGCTTCAGAAACTATCCTATCCCCGCCACCTGTCTGATGTTGGTCGTAATTTCCTGTGCTCAACATTCAAAAATAGTTTTTAACCGTGTTTCTTACGTAGTAAAATCAGTGATTAACTTTTGGATTGAATTTCATTCTAAATCCTCTTAATTTAAGTTAATTTCCTTTGCTCTTGCATCTTTATCCTGGCGTAGACCTTAAAAAGAATCTGTGACTACGTTATTTTGTGGTTATTTAAGCGTGGTCCCTTTTATTTTATTTTTCACATTTTCTTGCATCTATTCTCGATTAAGAGTCATTTAACTCTCCTTTAGTTTTGGGAAAGCTCTATCGCAAATTCGAAGGTTATTTAAGCCAGTAGTCATATGCAAAAATAAGATTAGATTAAATCATTATAAATCAACAAATCTGCAATGCTTTTCGTCTTTCTAAAAGAGACAAACTGGACAATTCTCTCCTGATAAAAGACAAAGGGGCTTTCGATTGATTTTATTAATTGAACACAGAAAACACAAGATTTTAAGTGAAAATCAGCATTCCTCGACCGAAAAAGTAGCAGCTTTTTTGTGGTAGAATTAAATATTTTATTTTACACTTGCAGCAGTGAAAACTTCCCTCTTTGGATCAAGTGCGCCTAGATTTGTGTTGAAACATAACGATCCTGGAGAAGGAGATACTGCATGTGTACTTATTTTGTTTTTCTTTTTTGTTGTTGTCAGGCAACCTTTTAAAAAAATCTACTTAGAGCAGTCCTTACGGATGCACCTTCTGTTTTGGTTGGTTGGTTTAGTTTTATCTCTAATGCTGATTTTCCCGACAACCTTGTATGTGAGGGCGAGAATAATCCAATCACCGTAAACAGTGACTTTTATTAGGAATTGAAATTCCATTTTTTTGGCCGGTTAATTTTGGCGCTTTCCTGTGTCTGATTTTTACGGCGTGCTTAATGAAGAAAAGATACCATCTCTGCTCTATTCTCATGCGTCAGAGTGACTAGATAGATTTTTATCAGGAAAGTAAATGCTCTCAGAGTCTTCTTTTATCAGAATCCACAACAACTGTCCAGGTTTAGCTTCACCGTTTCCTGCGTTTTAGATACTGATGAATGACGTTACGCACGAGTTCCAATCTTGATCCTCCCACGCCACCTTCGGTTGTGACTTTTTGTTGCGTCACGCCAGATTGCATGCATCTTTGAAAGTAAAAAGTAACAGAAGGAAATATATTTAATGTCGTCAGTTACAATGGCACAAAGGGCAATCTGTTTAGCTGCGACGAAATTCTTACAGTCAAGAATAGTTTGGCCATTTGTATTGGAATTTCCTATGACGACCTATTTTTTGTTCGGCCAATTTGACGCAGTTGAAGGGTGTTCAGGAATCGCTTTATAGCGATGAAAGCAATTGGGTGAGAGAGTGAAAAGATTCAATTTCCGTGGGAGTAGGAGTTGGGGGACGTAGGGAGTTGATGCTCGAACAATTCGCAATTAAAAGTTTTATGTTGATGATAATGCAAAGTAATTGGATAAAGTTCGGCTTTTTCCCGGCCTGCAAAAGGGCTGTAGAAACTACAGATATCGAATGAACCACATGGCCACTATTACTCAAGACCTCTTAGTTGTTTGTAAGCTGACAGAGTGTTCTATAAATGATCTATTATTATAGTAAGCTAATGGGATTTAGTTCTAAGCTGTTGTCTACTTATCAGGGTATTCGTTTACATGTGTTTGGCCACGCGCGTTTTCGACCCGTGAATATTGCATACCATAGATTAGATTGAGATTTTAACGTTAAGAAAAACATGTTTTAAAAAGTTCGCTTTCAACAGCATGGAACAGTTGACCTATTGTGCAAGTGGACATATGAACCATTCCAATTACGCAGTCAGATACGATATAGAAGACGAGAGAAGCAATGGTGAATTCCCGATTAGTAATGTTTCGCCGTTACTAAGCGCTTAACGTCATAACATCAGAGGTTTACCTGTTTAACTTATGCTGCTCTCTTTCGTATCGTTTCCCATGGAAACCAAAACCATCGTCTCTTGCTATGTCCCGAAACAGTCTACAGAGAAAATGCGACGTTCGGTAGACATAGTGTGGCACCACTCCGGTGACTCATCTCAATGATGTCGGGGAATGCAAAAAATTGACCTTTTCGCCTCAGATAGAACCTTCGCGCCCAACCAAGACATTTATAGTCTTTGAATAACTGAGAAGTGACGTTGCGGTGTTCTAGGTTACGCTTTGTTAATTTGTATAAACTTTGCGGAGGTGGGCAGTTTTTTGCGTCATGGTTCTGCCATTCCGCAGGAAATACGTCGTCTCGTCCGGGCTTTTCATATAAAACAAGGTGTTAGCGGTTTTTTTAATTTTCTGATAAAGAAATACTTCAACGGTCAAGCTTGATTAAATTTTCTCGGTCGGTGAACTGAACACATCTCACCAGTGAAGTGATTGATTAACAAGAAGATCAAGGACAGACTGCTAATGTCAAAAGAGGCGCTAAAAGCTTGATTAAGGTACGAATTCATATTGTAGACTTCTAGGATGATATATTGTCCTGTTACAGCTTCTTTTACAGTGAAAGGGATAGGTTCATTTAAACCATTTTTGCCAAGACTTATCTTCGTCTCAGGGGCTTAGATTTTTTTCTTCCTTTTCCTTGGCCAAAAAAACACTCGTAGCGGTACTTGATACTTAAATGGAAACACTTGTGGAACCAGGGTAGCCATGGCAAATCGTTGCGCTTTAAGACGGTAGGAATTTCCTTGCCATTTGGCGATGTAATAACTAAAACTGACCTAGAACTGACGTAGCTTTACAATTTTGCCATGAGCGAATGAGCCTTTCTTTCCGAACTTAATTTGAGTAAAATGGCTCAGTTGCGAAAAATTATTAGTTATAATATTGGAGTAGTGTGTTCCGTCCCGTGTTCATTCTTTACTCGTTTTCGGCGTTACAAGCTTGACTTTGCAAGTGGCTTTACCTTTCCAGACAATGATTTTAAAATTGATATCGACTCCGACCTTCGTGAACCTTTTTCTTATGACGACTATCTATAAAATGATTAGGTAAATTTACACTAGATTACTTTTCGCTTCTTTGCGTTAGGCTTTAACCCGATTTGCGCACGATAAGGCAAGAATGTAATGCTTTCTCGCTTTATGTCTTCTTTTCTTCTCGCTTTTTAGGCTTTTTTTTTATTTATCCCTAGAACAAACTAGAAGATCATGAAAACATAGCCGATATATGGACGCGCTTTAACGTCGAATTATTTCTCACTTCTTTAAATTTTTCTTAAGTCAGGTCGTATCGTGACCCTTGTGTTTACCTCAACTCGGCGATTTCCTGAATTCAGCAATCAGACATTAATATGTTTTTGTTCTACGCTTCTTAGTTTATTTCCATAGGAAAAGGTGCGCGATTAGTGTGAAGCGGAAGAAAAACTCCTTGCGGAAAGAGAAGTATGCTTAGGTTATTTGCAAAAGGATTTAGTTGCATTTTTGAAGTTTCTACCCCTAGGAGACACAGCACGGTTGCGAATCTTTTCAACAATAGCTGAAGTGAATCATTTAGCGGTATGATATTCGCGGTCAAAATTTTATTTACACAAACCCTTCAAGTTTAATTCTATGGCGGTGGAGTTATGGCGGAACCCGTACATTGTGTGCCAAAGTAAGCACTTTGTTAATGCCCAAATCGGAGAAAGCGACGGCACTTTATCTTTACACTGTGCGGTATTTTTAAGGGTCCATAACTAATTTTCGCCAAGGAATTAACCATGTATCATTTAAAAAGACTGAAACGCATTTTTTTGAGTTAAGGTTTCCTATCCTATCGTTTGACACTTTTGACAGGAATCGGGGAAATTTGGAAGGTATCTAGAAATAATAAGCTTGATCATACTCTTGTCACGGTCTAAAAGGGTCACAAATAATATAATTTGGTTATATCGACTAAGTTGAAATTGTAAATTGGCCACCGTAAAGAGTTAAAAAGCTGACGTTTCGAGCGTTAGCCCTTCGTCAGAGCGAAGAAGCAAACGCTCTTCGCTCTGACGAAGGGCTAATGTTGGAAACGTCAGCTTTTTAACTCTCTACGGTGGCCAATTTACAATTTCAACTTTGTTGATATAACCAAATTACCTTCTTACCCCCACCGACGCAACACCAAAGTTTCTTTAGAATCTTACCCCCTTTGCGCATATAGCGTGAATAGTTGTCTACGCTCTTTTCTTTGATAGCACAATATCCTGACGCCTTAGTTTGTAATGATTGAATTATTTAGCTTCATTCAAAGGAATTAACTGGTGACGATTGACTGTGAAGTTTGTCACTTAGATGATCCCTCAACACCAGCTTTAAGAGTCCTTTTGCTTGCCAAGTATTATTTTTTTCCATTTTTCTTAATTTTTGAATTTCGAGTTAAGGATGGATTGTCATGGTTTTGGTCTTTTTTCTTTTTTTTTGCGAGAGCACTGAAATCGTTTAAACGCTTTCGTGTAGTGCTTTGTTACCAGTATAGTAATTAAAAGAAAAACGCAAAATGGTTACAAATTTGAGACGAAGCCAAATTCATCATGTAACGAAACACACACCTACCTGAAATGTGTCTTTCAACATTATACTTGACGACTTCTTTGGTTGAATAACCGTGTCCGGGAGACTTGAAGTGTACGGCTCTTTTCGTAAAACCATTATATCTTTTTAATTCGACATATAAAGGGGAAAAGTTCTGTTTATTCGAAATTATTTCAGACAGTATGTCGGGCTCGTTAAGATATTTTTCAGTATTGTTGATGGAAGCTTTCCAGTCCGAGACATCTTAGGAGAATGGGTGAGAGACCTGAAGTGTATGCCTCCTTTTGAACAACCGTTATGTCTTTTTAATTCAACATAAAATGAGGAAAAGTTCTGTGTATTCGAGGGGATAGATATTATTTCAGACAGTATGTCGGGGCTTATTTTTTCAGTGCTATTGAGGGAAGCTTTTCCAAATAAGGACATATCATGAGGATGAGAGGGAGCTCTTTTCGTAAAACCATTGTCTTTTTAATTCAAAATAGAAAGAGGAAAAGTTCTGTTTATTCGAAATTATAGATATTATTTCAGACAGTATGTCGGGTCTCTTTGAGATATTTTTCAGTATTGTGGATGGAAGCTTTCCAGTTAGAGAGGAGGATGCGAGTAGGATAAGTGAAGTACAGTCTTTTATGGGTTACTCGTCATTTATACCAGCTCTATCCGCTTGCCATATTCGCGGCGTTGCTCAGAACTTACAATGTGGGCTCTCCAAGGCAGACTGTAGCGTTTGACGACAAAGGAAAGTTTCTGCTACTTTTGAATCAAACGCTCTGGGACATAATCGTCCGTCAGTACGTTGTACATCAAATTAACTTAGGAACTTTCCTCTTTTACTTTATGTATTGCCTTTTCTGTCTTTCGTGTCATAAATCTTTGAATGTTACACAAGTGTTTAGGGTAGCTTTGTGTCTACGCCAGCATGCAAAGAGATGATTTTACTACGGAAAACAAAACTTGAGTACTCTGGCAAACATGAATCAATTACGAGTAATGATTGAGTCCATTATTTGTTGCTCAAAACATCTGTGTTATGCATTTCTTGTACTCCTGTGGAGGAGAGTCTACATACGGGTTCTAGCAACTAATCTATGTGAGACGTGGCCTTTGTTGGCGCATCTAGTACTTTGTAGCTCCATTTGGCATCGAAAAATGTAAATCGGCCCTCTCAACACAAGAGCGTCTTGTCGTAAAGCGGTGGGCTTCAGTGTCTATATACTCATCTCTCTGACTAGTCAGGAAGATTAAATCCAAGGATGTGGTGTCGTTCTTGAAGTCTTCCATTTCAGCTCTGTTCAGAATTGGAGGGTCGGCTCTCCAAAAGTGACAAGTCACAGAGAAAAAGTTCAACGTTTTCTCGTGGAATAAGGGTGCGACATAATCTATGGTTTCAATTTGCACGGCACGTCATAAGTAGGTCACTTTGAAGCAGGTTTGTGCACTGTTTTTGTGTTATTTGGGCCGCAAAACGCTGAAGGGACATACATGACTCTCGCAGAATTATCAAATAGCAGAACGTGTATAGATAGGAGCATTGTAGACTTTCCTGAGGGAAACTTAATCTACCAGTTCGATTCGAAGTAACAGAGCGATTAGAAGCCTATCGTAAGATATCTTCGCGAAATTGATGAAGTCATATATCTTTAGATAACCAAGTAAGGATTAGATCGATAATGAGACACTGACGGTTATGTATGAGTTTCGGGTTGCGTGGTACCGAGAAGAATTATTAAGCAAGTAAGGATGCTGCGCTAAGTTGTATCCTGTCTATCACTGATGTAAGCAGTCGCCGTTCTACTTTACATGTTGGAATTTTGAAGCCTTTGCTATCCCACTAGCGGTTTACCACAACAAAATAGACTACATTTGAATCGAGTAGTTACCACCAGAAATATGATACGTCAAGTTGAAAAATTTTGTCAATAATAATGTCCGCGAACACCTTTTAGGACTCACCCTGAAGGACGAAAAGGCTGTCTAAAATGGTACTAGAGGCCGACAAAGAATGGAGGCCGGAAATGATTGAAAGGATGTTTTTACTGAATGTTTGTGTAGAGTTTAACATTGGAAGCCTCTTGCATTAACTTCAGTACTAAGTTGAACGTGTAAAATTCCGCCATATCCTATTGCTAGTGTTAATTGTTTTATAATTTTTATTCTGCTTACAAGAATAATGGATGCGTTTACCAACCACTTACCCCCTGAGTGCAGTGAAATTAGTTTTCGTCACTTTTGCCGATTTCATCAGCACTTATTCTACGAAATATGAGGAACGTGCACAAGAAAAACAACTTATATGTAATTCATCGGCGCGGCAGAAATTAGTTCCCACGAAATGAGAGAGTGGGACATTGTCAGATCAAACTAAGGCCGTCAGACAAAATCAGTAAGTTTTCCAAATCTTGGCACATTTGAGCATATGCTGGTGTCAGAATGTAATTCTTGGACTCGCCGATCGTTCCACGACATGGAACAACTCTGTCACCCCAATTTTTGGTGAACATATTCAAAAATTATTTCTCCTCACTGCATCTTTGGATAAGGTCCGCGAAATAGGGTTTTCAAATTTTGGTAAGCAAAGAGATGGTTTTTGGTGATGTTGGAGCACTGCAATTCATGGACTCTTCAACCTTTTGTGACATGAAATAACTACATTGCCCAAAATATGGAAGCCTCCTTAATTATTCTTTCTGCCCAGTGCATCTTTTTGTTTCGTGACTTGCTATTTGAAATAACCATTTTGTTGATTTTGGCTTTGTCGAAGTGTTCTTATTTCTTAAAGACGAATCAGTGCCAAATATGGTTAGATTTTTCAGTTTCAGTTCCTCTTCCTCGAATGTTGTAACTCGCCCTTGGGTTGATTGATCTCTGTGTGGTAGCTTTGTAAACAGTATAACGACTTTCTTATTAATTTTTGTGGTGGGTTCCTTGTAATCTGAGGAAACCAGCCAACCTGAAAGCAACAATTTCCTCTTCCTTAAGAGGGCCCGTAATTGATATTATCATTAGTGTCCGTGTAAGATCTTTTTTCATATGCGACACAAAAGAAACCAAATATTTTAGAAAGCCACAACCGGCGGCGCCGATGGCACTTTTTAACACTTCGTGTGGACATCTCTGTGGCTGCTGCTGGAGACATTTTTTTAATGGGCGGTCTTCACGAATTGAGCTAAATATAATATAAATAGAGATAAATATTTTCAAATACCCGCCTTTTACACGCAAATTGAACAGGTTCGCGTTAGATCGGTAACATTTCTACTGAGAAACTCGGGTAGAAAAATGCGTGACGAACTATCTCCCGTTGGAACCACAGATTTATTTGTTTTATGCAAGTTTATTTACAGGACAATACCTACTGCATTTTCGTTGCTTTCGTCCTTTAAAATGAAAGCGTGGAAATACACACGTCATGCGTCCAAAAACTGCATGGCCGATCAAATTTTAGTTTCGTTACTCATGGGTCACACTTAATTCAAATTTCTGTCTAAACTAATCATCCTCGGCAAGCTTTCCTCCCTTTTAGTTGTCCAGTGGAACCTCGACTTAACGAAGTACCAAAGGACTGGGAAAATTGGTTCGTTATATCGAGGTTCAGGGGCATACATTCTACTGTAACTTTAGCTGGGCTGGAAATGAAGTATCGCTCGTTATACCAAGGACTTCGTTATATTGAGGTTCGTTAAATCGAGGTTCCACTTATTTTATAAACTTACCAAGCTCAAGATGCATTCACGAGTGGTCGATTCAGTTTTAATATAACGCATCATTTGTAGAACTGAAAGGTATATGACAAATAGTTCAATCAGTAAGACATCTCTTTTGATTTGTTACAGGTATCAAACGTTTTGTGAAATAACCTTAAGAATTTTTCGACGAAGAAGCGGACAAGAGTAAACGACGAGTAGAACACACTTCAGCGACAAATAACATGGAAAATGAACTGAATGTATCTGCTGCTAACCCAAATGCAACGGAGTCTTATTCAGAGTCTTATTTCGAGCCTTATTTGGAGCCTCTACCGCTCAAGATATTTCGCTTTGTAATCTACGCTGTAATCATCGTGTTTGCATTGGTGGGTAATGTAGCCGTGTGTATTATTTCAAGTCGCACTCGTCGCCTTCAGACAAGCACGTATTGTTTAGTTATGAACTTAGCCATTTCTGACATCGGATCTGTGCTTTGCCTCCCGTTCTTGTTACCTGAACTCTTTGTTGGAAACTGGCTGATGGGGGAAGCCATGTGCAAACTACTCAAACCCAGCGTTGTGGTGTTTAACTTTGTAACAACGAACACGTTGGTGGCCATAGCATGTGATCGTTTTCGCGCCGTGGTATTCCCGTTCGTCATGCGACCGTCAAAGTCAGAAACACGCTTAATCATCGCAATACTTTGGCTCGTCGCTTTTCTTTTTTCTTTGCCTTCGTATGGTGCTATGACTGTGATGGATTTTCCAGAAAGCCCTGGCTTCTACTACTGTTTGGATGTTTTCTCATACGACTTGGAAAAAGACACTTTCTACCGTCGCATTTACACAATAACAATGTACGCCGTGAATGCTCTTCTTCCAGTACTCGCCATCTCGGGGCTGTATCTTAAAATCACAGCAACTTTAAAACATTTTCGCCTCATACCAGAGGCACTGAGGCCCAATCGTTCATGCTCACTCAACACCTCTCCCAATTCGAGTCCGCGCTCTTCAGTGGTAAATACCAACAAGCTGAACATGAATCCCGCAGGCGCAGTAAGGAGGCAGATGATGGAGAGGAAATTTCTCAAGATGTTAATGACTGTGCTGCTTGTTTACGTACTGTGTTACCTTCCTTTCCAAACTTTGTACCTCGTTTACGAGTTTAATCCAGATCTGGCATATCTAAGCTACTTACAGCCACTTTCAGAGTATTTATACTTGATTGTGTGGCTTCCGAACGCTCTGAATCCAGTTTGCTACGGTTGTTTAAACCAACAGTACAAGAGAGCGTTTAAAGCGTTGATATCTAAACCTCGAAAATATTTGCAGTCGTTCAGATCGCGGCGGACTTTTTCAACAAGAACTAATACCTTGGCTGGAGTGAAAATTCGGTGAACTACTGCAGCTAAGCGGGGAGGGGGGGGGGGGGGGTCAGAAAGAAAGACGAGATATTTATTTTAAAAATATGAAAATATAACTCCGTACATTATCTGCATTTCCTTTGGGTGTGCTTCTTCATATTAAAACACGCAACGTTCTTAAGTTACCCGGCGTCTAATGCTTATCGCTATCGTAACGGTGGCAACGACTTAAGACTGGCTGTCAAATCAAGCGACACCACGGTACTCGAAAAAACCAACGCTTGTACTTATCCAGTTTCATAGTTCATAATAAGAGAAAGGCAGCAAAAAGGAATATGATATGTATAGTTTTGATCTGTATTTATGAACGATAGAATGCTGCAATAATTCGATTATTTATAAATATTATGGTATGATGAAAAGACATATTGTACAATGAAAATACACCTTACGTGCATACATGTACATAAAGATTTACTTCATAGTATAGCATTGTGATAACGATTAAAGCAATGCGTTTGCTGTTTGTCTCTAAAATGAAAATAAAGCAATTTAAAGCTTATTGCTACAAGAGCTTTGAACCTGGTATCCAGATTATTTTCAGCGGTCGTGGGTACATTGAAACCTGTATCAATCCTTAGACTACTGAAAGTTGGTATAGCATTAAATTCCTCCTTACAACATCACTTTTGAATTAAACACGAACATCATGGGTAAAAAAGTAATGATCGCCAACCAAATGTTTCCTTGATAGTCAAACAAATTCTCCCCGTTAGTACTAGCTTGCTGAGCAGGCATAGTTTTGGCGAGCGAAAGCTCCGTATTTTCTTAGCGAAAATTACGACCGTCGTCTTTGATTTTGATGGAAACGGAAGGCTGGGGAAAGAAGTTTTCACCGAGGGGATGAGTCAGGGACAGTGAAAAATAAGGAGGAGGTGGGGGGAGACCACTTCCCGCCACCTGCCTCTACCGTCGACTATAACTCTAAATCAAGCATGGCTAGTTGAATAAACGATCGCACGCTTCTTAACGTTTACTTGTCCTCATCCTGCACTGCAGGCTACGTTGGTACCACAGGAAGTATATAAAGAATACTACGGAGAATATGCACACTGATGCTGAAGTGGTGCATTTGGGAGAGGAATGCCCCCCCCCTTCGCGACAGTCTCCCAGACCTGACGTCAAATATTTGTAGTTCAAGTGGTTTTCGCTCGGAGGGTTTTCCGCTGCGTTCTCCGGTTTTTACAAAATCCAACCCATCAAATTCCATTTTGAGTAGGAAAATACTGGACGAAAACGTATCCGTGGACGTGCTACTGTTAAATTTCAATTAAATTATTTTTTCTTTCATTTATTCATGAATCGGACATCCCCGAGACCCTTGCAAGTGTTCGCGTTTTGTAAGGTGTCCGTGCGAATTCAGGTTTTATTAAAATGCGTATTATTACGTATGATGCACGATCCTCGCAGTAGATAGCGCTATTTAAGCAACAGCGAAAATCAGGCCTGAAAAAAATCAGGCCTGTACGGGATTCGAACCACTGACCTCTGCGATACTAGTGCAGCGCTCTACCAATTGAGCTAACAATTGGTACAGGCCTGATTTTTTTTTTTTTCAGGTCTGATTTTCGCTATTGCTTAAATAGCGCTATCTACTGCGAGGATCGTGCATCATACGTATCTAATACCGCAGTTCAAAATATATGAACTTCATATATTTCATTGTATCTGATTTATCACTTTCACGGGTTTATTACGAATCAACTTAACGGACTGCTCCCAGTTGGCTTGTTAGCTCAATTGGTAGAGCGCTGCACTAGTATCGCAGAGGTCAGTGGTTCGAATCCCGTACAGGCCTGATTTTTTTCAGGTCTGATTTTCGCTATTGCTTAAATAGCGCTATCTACTGCGAGGATCGTGCATCATACGTATCTAATACCGCAGTTCAAAATATATGAACTTCATATATTTCATTGTATCTGATGCGTATTATTGTAAGTCTGTCTTGTTTGTGAATATTTATCATTGACTGGTAATTCTAGATCTTCTGACTGTTCTTCAGGAAAGTGTATCAGAGAGTATTTTGCAAAGTGAAGGGTTTATTCAAGCATTCGAAACAATCTTGCGGTAGAAAACAATGTATACGAGCAATTATAGTTCGATTTTTAATTGCTGATAGACAAAGACCTGAGATGACAGGACATCGATTTTGAGAATACCGAAAATTTTTTTACAAATTTAATCAGCAGTTTTCTGTTCCTTGCGAACAGATGAGTGTTAGCGATTTTCAGATCCCGGCATTAAAACTGTAGCTTGTCTTACTAAATATCGATTCATCCATTTGTCTGACAACTACTGTTGAGCTAAACCGTGAAACGTTCGTAAACTTTATTTACAACACGCTTGGACTGGCCATGGTCCGTTGCGCCCCGAACATATATTTAAATGCAATAACAAAACGCATGGCCATTCATCTTCACTATTGTTTCGGCTTAACTTGACCCCGAACGAGACAATTCAGGCACAATAGATTGTCGCATTTTTAAGCGCAAAGTGAGGCGGTTAAGGAGCCTTTTACACCAAGACATTAGCAAGCCCAGGAGACCGCGCATCCAAATAGGAGGAAGCGAATTGTGAGTAACAAGTGTTGTTGAAGGTTATATTTTCCACTTTGAAGATCTCATTAATTTTGGCTTGTTGTTTAACGTTCTGCTACTGGTAAACGGCCATAGTTACGGATACGGTGATCCGGCATGAACGTTAAGATCTTGCACTGTCGTTGTTTAGCTCAGAGAGACTATAGACATCCTGAAAAGCACCATTGTCGTTGAAAGCGACTGACTTTTTGACAATCAATTTGAACGAACGTCAGATCAACTCGCAACACTGGCGACCGTCTGTTGCTCGCGAGCTCAGGCTATTTATAATAAGAATGTTATACACGAATGGTTTGAGTTCTAAAGGATTCTTTTGGCTGTTATTTGGCATACATATCAGCTTTCAGTGTTTCATAGTTTGCAGATTATCTTTCCAAAAAAACAAAAAAACGGAACAAAGACTAAGCAGAAACAATTTATCCTTTTCATTAATCAAATTAGCACATATCGATTTAAGGCGCTGGGAACTAAAAAGTTTCTTCGATCGGCCTTCAGTAGCAGTTCGATTTTACTTTCTTGAATCAGTTCAGTTTTTAAGTGTCATTTGACTGTTTATACCATTTTTTTTTTTTGGCATTTTTTAACTCCGTCCAATATGAAAAGAAAATTAGTAAACTTAAGCTTAGTGTTGTGGATTTACGATTTCCACTCGAATGCCGTTTTATCAACAGACAGATCAATGTCAGTGTTAATTACATGAATTTGAAGTTGTGCTGTCAAAAGAAACGACTATTTGCATACAAGGTAAAAAAAAGGTTGAGAAGTTTTGAAGTAGACGAATATGTTATTGAATGCTGACAAACGTTATGTGTGAGTCACGCTTCACGGGTGACTTAAAATTAATTATAAATGATAACCTGGGCCGAATAACGAAATAGTGTATTGACCGTTGGATTAAGTTGCTCCAAATTATATCAATTTCATTATTTATTAGCATCAACGTTTGACTGATCATTACTATCACAATAAAGGTTTGCCCCTTTTTCCTTGAGGAAAATACAGTTAGAAAGTTTTGACGTCATAGGTTATAATAGGAACACTGTGGCCTCCTACTAAAACACACCCTCTTTACTTTCGTCATTACCTGTACCAGCGCCTTTTCCGATTGATGCCCCCCCCGGCCCCGTAAGGTTGGCTGCCACCCTGAGCAACTAAAAGTTATCCTGAACATTCGAAGTAAATAAAAGATCAATGTCAGTGTTAATTACATGAATTTGAAGTTGTGCTGTCAAAAGAAACGACTATTTGCATACAAGGTAAAAAAAAGGTAAAAAAAAGGTTGAGAAGTTTTGAAGTAGACGAATATGTTATTGAATGCTGACAAACGTTATGTGTGAGTCACGCATCACGGGTGACTTAAAATTAATTATAAATGATAACCTGGGCCGAATAACGAAATAGTGTATTGACCGTTGGATTAAGTTGCTCCAAATTATATCAATTTCATCATTTATTAGCATCAACGTTTGACTGATCATTACTATCACAATAAAGGTTTGCCCCTTTTTCCTTGAGGAAAATACAGTTAGAAAGTTTTGACATCATAGGTTACAATAGGAACGCTGTGGCCTCCTACTAAAACACACCCTCTTTACTTTCGTCATTACCTGTACCAGCGCCTTTTCCGATTGATGCCCCCGCCCCGGCCCCGTAAGGTTGGCTGCCACCCTGAGCAACTAAAAGTTATCCTGAACATTCGAAGTGAATAAAATTTTTCTAAATATCAAAATATGCTTGAAATTTTACAAGAAGCTGACTTTCTAGTAGTTTTTTTTTGCGGCTTATGTCTAGTAAGTAAAGGTTTTGAAAGCATATACTCATTAATGTTCTGAAGACAAAAGGAAATCATGAAGAGAACATCTGATGAAAGAGTTTGGTTGTCATAGTAAACCTTATCCTGCAGTTTCTTATAAGGCTCTGTTGTATGATAATGACCCCCCCCCCCCCCTCCTCGAAGTCCTTATTGGCAGTCTATATTTTAATAGTGCCCCCAGTGAACTGATCAGTCCTTCGTTCCCTGAAAAGCCAAGTGACCCCCCTTCTCAAAAAAAAAAAAAAAAAAAAAAAAAATCCTCCATCTGGAATCGTCTGTGAATGAGAAACATTTCTGCAATGCATTTAAGTTGGCTCCCTTATGATCTCATAAGATGCACTCATGGCTTTTAATAGCTTTAAATGTAATACAACTCCAGCACCTTTCAGATTTGAAAGAAGAAAATACTCTCACTCTTGCGCTATACAGCCACCGCAGTTTCACATCCTTCTGAAATTGGTAAGTGTATGTCAAATCAACAAATAGTGCCGTTAAATTCTCGGTATCTTTCGTGATCTTCGAATAAGGTATGAATAATATCTATCTTCTTCACTTGAAGTCTTCATCGCCGGTATCATGCCCTTTTCGATTGCCCGTAACTTGTACCTCCAGAGTACTTGAACGTGTTATTGTCTTAACAATCAAATTCTTACAAGAAATACTGACAAATAATGGATTATTTTGAAGGTTTAGAACTAAAAAGTGAGAAAGGATTGCAATAACAATTAGCGTAATATGATCGTTATCTGCCCCTCTCAGAATACAACATAACATGTTCTTTCAAATGTCATCTTTAATTCCCTTAAGTAGGACTTAACACATAGGTTATATGATGTTTGTGACAGGTATAAAACAGTTAACATGGCGACTACAAAAAGCGATGCTTCATAATTACATTAGCAATGGAGGCAACAATAAGTGTGAGAGAGGGAGGGAGAGAGGAAGGGACAGAGAGAGAGAGAGAGAGAGAGAGAGAGAGAGAGAGAGAGAGAGACAGAGAGAGAGAGAGAGAGAGAGAGAGAGAGAGAGAGAGAGAGGGAGAGAGTAAGAACTCTGTCGCTCTTTTCCGCGGCTCTGCAGCGAGGCAGATTTTTTCCCCTTTATTTTTATCCAGCTTTGAAGTGATCTTGGGTTATTTGGCAAGAGAAACATAGAAGGGAATGTCAACGGCGCCGTTGGCGACCCTCTAACAGAGTTACGCTCTATTCTCGCGAGATAAACCAAGATGACCTCTCTTCAATGCGTGCTTCTCAAAAATAGTCCTTAAACCCTTAATAAAAAATAATGAATACCCTGAAGATTTACCCCCAGCTGAGGGAAACGACCTACTAACCTTGGCAAATGATGATAGTTTTCTAATTTTGAAGTCACACGGCACTTAAACGAAAGTCGTAAACGTATGTTAAAAATGAATTTATTAAGCGAAATTTTGCTCTCCGAAGAGTGAAATGATCATAAAATATGATTATGTGAATAGTAATTCACACCGGGCAGCTTTTCCTTTTTGTGGTGAAATCAGACACCAGATAGGTGCAGTACTTTGCGGCCGCCATATTTTTCAAGTACTACGGGCTTACTCGAAAGGGCGTAAATATGGCGTCCTTAAAAAATTTCTGTTTGACTTTTCGGCAAGTAACTCATCGGCCTAAAATGCTCTGATCTGAAACCTTTACTCCAATATGATGTGTTATTTCTTAGTGGCGTGACAATAGAAGACCATTAGCAGAGACTGACGGCGCTTAACCTTTAGCACAGTTAACACAATTGAGACCCCAATTTGACAGACAGCTTTACATACATTTAATAGTCTATCGATAGCATGATAACTCCTTTACTCGACACGAAAAGGTCACCATTTGGTTTTCTAAGCGTAACGAATAGACAGAAGCGTTCTCGTTGGGTAGACGGCTTTTTTAAAAACAGAACAATTAAAAATGACAATATGAAATGATTGCAGATGAAACAGGAAGTTATTTTTTGATGTTCCTTTGAAACACGAAATCTGTTGTGTTCGTTGAAAAGTTCACTTTTCCCAAGGCAATGTTAAGAAACTCTAGAACCTGAGACTCTTCGCACATTTTGCACTCATTTATAAATTCATATCAGTATGCGTACAATAACAACTTATTTGTTGTACAAATAATACCTTTAAATTTTCCATTGTTCAATTATAATTTTCAGTTACATTCGATCGAGTGCAAGTTTGAGAAGGACAGTGGGGACTGAGGTCAAAATGTACGATGGCGCAATCCCTACAAATGTATCTGTTGCCGCTCAAGATAATTCTACCGGCTTATCGGAGGATGATCCAACCTCTTATTTGGAGCCGATCGCTCTCAAAATATTTCGCTTTGTAATCTACGCTGTAATCATCATGTTTGCATTGGTGGGCAATGTAGCCGTGTGTATTATTTCAAGTCGCACTCGTCGCCTTCAGACCAGCACGTATTGTCTAGTAATGAACTTGGCCATTTCGGACATCGGATCCGTGCTTTGTCTGCCGTTCCTGTTACCTGAACTCTTCGATGGAAACTGGATGATGGGGGAAGCCATGTGTAAACTGCTCAAACCCAGTGTTGTGGTGTTCAACTTTGTAACAACAAACACGTTGGTGGCTATAGCATGTGATCGTTTTCGCGCCGTGGTATTCCCGTTCGTAACGCGACCATCAAAGTCAGAAATACGCTTGATCATCGCACTACTTTGGCTGATCGCCTTTTTGTTCTCTTTGCCTATGTATGGTGCACAGACCGTTAAAGTGTTTCCAGAAAGTCCTGACATCTACTACTGTTTGGATGTTTTCTCAGACGGCGACACGGACAAAGACACTTTCTATCGTCGTATATACACAATAACGATGTACGCTGTACAGGCTCTTCTTCCAGTGCTGGTCATCTCGGCTTTGTATCTAAAGATCACAGCCACTTTAAAGAATATACATCTTGTGCCTCTAGCACTACGGCGCAGTCATTCCTGTTCGCTTAACTCCACGCCCAACATAAGTCCACACTCATCCATCTTAAATTTAAACAAACTGAACATGAATCCCGCGGGCGCACAGCGTCGACAGATGTTGGAGAAGAAGTTTCTTAGGATGTTGCTCACAGTACTTATTGTTTATGTGCTATGTTATCTTCCGTTCCAAACACTGTTCCTCGTTTACGAATTTAATCCAGGTTTGGGCTACCTGAATTACATGCAAGCACTGTCGGAGTACCTTTACATGATCGTGTGGCTGCCGAATGCCATAAATCCGATCTGTTATGGATGCCTGAATGAACAGTACAAGCGCGCTTTTAAGGCTCTGATATTAAGACCTCGTTCGTACTTTCAGTCTGTCAGATTGAGGCGCAGGCTTTCTAAAACTGTCATCACCGATGTGCAGTTGAAGGATATTGCAGCGTAGCTACCCTTTATAAACAAGCTTAGTTTTCTAACGTAACCCACAAGGAATCATTAAGCAGTTGTACTTTTTGTGGTAAATCACTAACCGGGAATCAATGGATAAATATAATTCTGTTGATGTAGTAAAACAATCCTCACAAGGTCTGCTAATTACGTGCCGTACAATACCGTATTATAGAAAAAAAAATAGGAAAAAATGTTCTAATAACAGGATCTTCGGAAGTTGTGATTGACGAAAAGAGGGGCCATTCCCATCCATCTCCCACGCTTAAACTTCTTGGAATTGAGCGCCACACTGAGTGTATTAAATAGAAAGTACTAAAATGATTAAAAAAAAGTTGAATATCCTTATAAATAATGGCTCAGCTTTATCTGAAGAACATTCTATTGGGTCACATCCCATCCACCTTTCCCGTATATTACTGAATTAGTTAAGCAGATGAGTGCAATAGTAACGACATTATAAATTAATGAGGAAAAAATTTCTCGAACAAGTGATCATCACTAGTGCTATTCTGAAATATGTTTACCCGCATGAAATGTATTGTGGACTCATCCACGGGTAAAACAAATTAGGTATGTACTGGAAGACAATACTATCAACGAAAAAACAATAATTTCACCATATTACATATTTTTTCTCTTCTGTTTTTTTGGGAAGCTAGGTACTTTTCCAACTTCTCGATGCGTTCCAGGCATAGCCATTTTTTTCTCTCAAAGTTCGTTAGCTGGTCTTCTTTCTCTCTCTTCTTCTTTGTTCTGGGAACTTCATGTAAAGTCCCTTTCGGGCTGCCATTTGGAGGCTTCTGATTATGATTTTTGGGTATCTTTTGAACTTTATTGTCTTCGTTCCTACCTGTACCAGTTCGCTTACATTATTTTTTTTTCTGTGTAATAAAAAATCGCAAAAATTATTGAGGTCTTATCCCTGTTAGGAAAAGGCCCTATAGAAACAATTTTAAGGCTGTTTTTGACCTTTTCTTCATTCTGCTTGTTTTACGTCTCGCCATGCCACGTCAGAATGGCAGCCGCGAAAGCTGTCACGTATGTTTAGAATTTTATCTTATCACGTTGTTTGTATCCTCTGATTAGTTCTAGCAGAAGAAAATTCGTTTAGGAAAATATCAAGAGCTTTCTAGTTGGCAAATGTTCACTTTCAAGGCGAGCTTCAATCACCAGATGTTCATATTTTTTTTCAGGGCGCCATATTTGTACTCCACAGGGAGGCACGAATGCAGCGTGCCCATACCGGGCATCGCAGCATATCTGCTGTATTTAAAGGAACAGATAATTAATCTATGGTAAACTGCGTAAAGCTAAGGCTTACGAACTTTTTATAGTTATCTGTGATCAACAATAATTTTGTTATTTGCTTCAGGTCTAGATACACTTGATTTAGTTTTGTGGTGTGACAGTCAAAATGCTAATGAAGTTTTCCTTTTTCACAGGATGTCCACGCTGTTTTAACTACGGACCCTTTTCAGAACGCCTGGATTTTCTACCAAGTCTGATTCTTTTATTTCATCTTGATTTAATTTTTTTTTTGCGTATGCCTTGAGCTTTCTCTGAGAGTTCTATCGCAAAATCTGTTTATTGTCCAGTGGCTATTTGACGGCGTTGTCAAGACACCTGTTTTAAAGTCAGGATTTCTTTTGTCTTTCCACTCTGTTTTGAATTGTGCTTCCTTCGATTCATGATTGTATCTTAAAGCAGAACTGATTTTATCTCTGATCCCACTCCTGATGGTATCAGCAAAAACCCCTATACCTTGCTTTCACAAGATGAAAACCTTTTCCCCTCGAAAGCTTTTCTGTTCTTGATGACTTTCTGTAGATGTGGAACTTACGATACGTATTCTCTTTCAACTAGCTTTGTATCCTATTTAACTGGCGGTTTTAGCGTTCGTGCGATGATTTTTTCAGCTAATTTTCCGTACAATAGGTGCTTAAGGTAGAACGGCGGACAACTTTTTAAATCGAATTTTCTTTTTTCATTTGGAGCGCCAATAAAGGCAACATCATACATTTGAACAATTTAACAACATGCGCTGCGCAGCTAATATGTCTTTGGTTACCAACAAGAACAGAAAAGTGGAGAAACTGCTATGAAAAATTTACTAAGTGGATGTTTCGATGGTCCTTGTCCGTGCGATTATTGGCGACTTCGACATAGGGCTCATCAGCTGCGGTGGTCTATCATTCTTTCCTACTTCAACTAAGCTCAAGTCAATAACTAAATGAGCCTTTTATTTGCCCGTTTACAAGGTACAACATTCTCTGTGGAAACGTATCGGCTTGGGCAGGCTGTAATCTATGTAAACAGTTCAGACCCTAAAAGATATTTCAAGATAAAATAATTCTTGACTACCTTTGCGGAAAAATGTAATGAAACTTCTGAAAACTTTACGAAATTCAATCGTCAGAGCTGAAATTCGTTCCGTGAATGCGCTGCGTTGGTTTTAACGGCCGAGTTGGTGGTGTGCTTTTTCACTTGCTTTGGCATCAGGTTGGAAACCTCTTCATATTTTTTAAACGTTTATGAGAACTATAAAAAGTTGAGACAGTATTAGGGCAAGATATTAGACCGACCATAGTAGCCTAGTATCCGTGATTTGTTGGCAGGATTAAAAACCCAATAAACTAGATTGCATGTAATGACAAATCCTCATTACTTGCAAAAAAAAATACTTCGTGGCTAGTGGAGATTTAGCTAAAGAATTAAGCATAACCAAAAACAGAACAGAGGAAAGAGTTTTATTCCCACGCCTCATTGAGCCAAAGCTTTATGATAATACAATGCAGTTGTTACTTATATGAATGAACTCATATAAGATACTTTTAGTGGTGAATAAGCTTTCTAGAGGGAAGGATGGCAAACCCATTTAAGCTCAAAAGACGCTGTGATTAATATTTATTTTTGATATTTAGTCTAGAGCATAACACTTGGATAGCAACTATAGTAAGTAATCAATATGCCAATTTTCAAAATAACCTCTCTGAATACAAATGGACCATTTGCATTCTCTTAAGAGTTACTTCGTAATAATGAAAGCGCGGTTTGTTAAAGGGAATTGGACTGTGACAGCCATAAATAAGTAATTGGCTTGAACTCAAATTTCTTCAGAGAAGCCAAAAGTGTTTTAGTGTACTTCGCGGATCTACTTACTAATGCGTTTTGACTTGATCAAGCTTGACTTTCCATTACTTGAAAACATATCAGAGAGCGATGAATAGAATCTTAAAGAAAATCATCAGTCCGGAGAGCACGACTGATGTAATTAATTTTATTTTGGTTAACTTCGCTTACAGAGCTATAGCCTCTTGAGCCACCAAATATATTTTTGCCACAAGTACAGTTTTCATTTAAAGATATTTCTATTGATTTTGATGGCAGAATGGAACTGGCCGGTTCAAATTTATGGATTCGCATCGATTTCCCTTCCAATCCGCAGGCATATCTCGTACACCGTAAACTTGTTTTGGTTCTTAATACTGTACTTGGAACAAGTGCAGATGTGTGTTTTTCTCAGCCAAAGTGGGAAAAAAAATAGTGGAGAAAAAAGCTCGAAAACTTTGTTTTTGTTCTTCATTTTATTCAGTCTTCTTAAGATCTTCAATTTTCCATTCCAGCTTTGACTTTTATTTCGATAAAAAGTGGCGATGAGACTTGTTTAGACAAAGAACTAAAAAGCCTTTGATCTCTGATAGCTTTAATCGGGAACTTTTCCATATTTTGTCAAAACAATATACATAAAAGAGGTCCATTTTTTTTTCAAGAGTTACACAAGCTAGGTTAAGAGAGCGAAACTCGAACAAGTTTTATCTCAGCAAATTGTGTTAAAACGCTTTGGTAGTATTTCAATGTATTACTCTTGAGGTTTGTTGCAGCACTTATGAGGTTATTTCCATAATTTTTTCCCGACGAATGGAACGGTAAACACTCTTAGGGAAAATAAGTTTTTGTCCAGTAGACGCCAAATATCATTAATCGAATCCACTCAAAGTCAAGAAAGTTTGAAAAATTGACAAAAGCTTTTTTTTTTCGCAGTTCCTTGATGAGGAAATTATGCTATTTTCAGGGTCACGATAATGAAATAAATTCGTTTTGGCTAGCGAATCATCTGTTTCACTAAGCCCAATGGAGGCAACGTTACAACGTTCGACTCGGACGGACAGACCTACGGACTAGTTGAACACGGACTTCTCTGCAAGGGTGGCTGGAATGAAAACTTAACTCTTGAAAACATTATATCTCAGTAAAATTCCTCATGTTAGCACCAGGGGAGGAAACTGCCAGAATACTGTAGTCAAGAAAATAATTTTCAAAATTTATTGAGAAGATTGTCTATTCAATCCTTCTCGCTTTTCATGACTTCTGAAATAGAACAAAAGTAAGTATCGCGCTGTGATTTGAATAAAGGAAATGAAATTCTTAAAAGGCACAAAGACATCGAGTCGTGCACGGCTCAACAAAATTTCTTCATGAAAACATTGAACATTTTCTGGTGTTTAAGTTCTGACTCAGAGCTAATCTTGATAAAACGAATAATTAAAAAAGGCTTTTTTTTTAAAAAAAAAAAATCGAGTCTACTGATTACATTGTTGCTTTGCCCATTTTCCCCTTCTGATCTTAAATCCCTTCATTGAGAAGATTATACCATAATGATATCATCTTGTATTTGAAACTAAAAAGAAGGAAAGGTCTCATTTTCGTTTTTAATCTCTTACGGTCTATATCGTAAGATGGTTTAACTTGGCCAAAAATATCTCTCGTGACAAAATATCAAACCCCTATGTGGTGGTGTCCTATAAACTGAACAAGTACTAAGGTTTCTCTTCGTGAGGAAAAATGATTGTAATGTGTCGTTGTTCCGTAGCATTGATTGAGTTCTCATAAACTATGAGACTTTGCATCACCAAAGACATCTCTAAGACTCATCCTCGGGAAAAACACGTTCGAAGAAACGTCATCAAATAAACTGTTTTGCAGAAATGGTAGATTAGATTTCATCGAAGAGGAACGCTTTTTTATATTGGTTTTGGAAAACACTCCAAAATTAAACCTTGATTAGAGATTGTTTTTCATTTTAGTTCCTCGTTGCTAGAAATTGCCGCGCCATTAAGTCTCCCCCACTTTTACTGAGAGTACGTAAATCCCATTATGAGGCTTACCGAGAGATCGTGGTCAGGAAAGGGGCGTTAATCCGGCCATTTATTGTAATAAAGTTGATCGTGAAGGTAATATTTTAGATCTATTTTTTGAGATAAATTTAAGTTGAAGCTGCAAATAAACGAAAAAGGGATCTATAGGGCTTTTAAAATCCTCATTTACACTTAATTGCAATCCATCGTAGAATACCGACAAGAAGTGGCTCCTGATTCAATCACTTGGGAACATAATGGCTGGGCGTAAACAGTGTCATTTATCCCGAAACGTATGGCAGACGTACTCACGCGCCAAGTTAATTGATGAGCGTGCTCAAAGCTTTACGTAAGTAAGTACGTAATTTTTGAAATAATATCGTGCTAACACAACTTGAGTCTTTACTCGAACACTTGCCTTCTACCATTGTAGACTCTTAAAATGCTTGACAGAGTGACATTTAAAACTTTAAATGCCATATCTTTTTGCTATCCGCATTTAGCCATTTAAGTTATTTCTTACCCCTATAATCTATTATAAACCAAATTCTTGTGCCTTAAGCGAAACATATATTGAAGCTCTCCAACAAAATTAAAAGCATGCTATTGAACGAGAAACTCACATTTTTGCCAATTTACTCGCTAAAGTTTTGAAAGCCTTGATTCAGTTTTATGAACAATCTTGTAACTTTCTGCAGCTTTTAAAACTTGCTGCAAACTAGAAAAACTTCCTGAGACGTCACTTCTGAAAAACAATACTACTTAAGGGCCTCTTAATTGCTTTTTGATCCTCATTTTCGCAAATCCATTTAAATTGATAAAAGATCAGGTTTAAAATTAACATCTTGAACGCAGTACCAGTATTAAAGACACTGAAAAGTTTCTCGAACATCATTTTGATTTGGACGTTTAGATCTCCACACTTCAAAATGAATAATACTTCCCAATGCATAGGAGACGTAAACATTGAAGGAGAATCTACCATCAAAATACTGGTATACAGTGCTATTGCGCTGGTTTCTCTGCTCGGAAACAGCCTTCTCATACTCGTTTTCTTCAGATCAAATTCTGTGAAGAAAGCAACAAACGTGTTCATTATCAGTATGGCTGCTTCAGATCTCTTTTTTCCTGTTTTTCTGATTCCGCGTTTAATAATCCAAACCGTTACAGGATTGTCACAAAACGTATTCCTCATCCACGGAGCTATGGGTTCTTTTCTTTGTAAGATCTCCAACTTCTTCACCGACATGTCCATTGCGGTGTCAACACATTCCTTGGTCATGATTACCATGGAACGGTTTCTAGCTATCGTTTTTCCATTCAGAATTCGTCAACTCTCTTCCAAAGCACGTCTCTACGCCATTTTGATGGTGTGGATCATAGCGATGGGGATTCACTCACCATACTTCTACACATATAGATTGACGAGTTCAGGAAGCTGCTCACACAACTGGGAACCAGCATTCAACCACGAAATCACGCACACCCGCTTTTACACTGCCCAGTTCGTGGTGGTTGTCATTTTGCCCTTCACGTTGATTACCGTCTTGTATAGCGTAATGGTTTGCTGCCTCTTCTTAAACAAAGACAAACTCATAATACATCGCCCCAGCAAGGATGCTTCCAAAAGAAGAAGCGAAGCAAAAGAACTCAGAATGCTCAAGATAGCAGCGACGATTGTCATTGCCTTTGCACTGTGCTGGGGTCCTTTCAACATTATTCAATTCTTTCACCTGTTTGCCCCAAGGAAACTTGAAAACATTGATTGCAAGATAAGGTATATGCTGTCTCAAGTCGCGCTTATGATGGCGACTGCTAACTGCACTGTTAATCCAATCGTTTGTCTGGTCTATCTAAGGAACTATCGTTTACAAGAGAGTTTGGCAAGTTTACGGTCACAATTCAGCAACATTTCTAAAGGGAGTCAACGAGAGACTGAACTATAAGAATCAAGTGTTTGGTTCATGATGTACACCTATTATGCACACGTACAAGAAATAAGTACCTTTGCTCATAAATCAGTTTTATCGAGAGATATGGTAACATTCTTGAAGAAACAGTTTAACTAGTCAAAAAATCTTTTTTGAATTCTACATGAAGTGCAAAAAACTGCAAAACAAAGCAAAGACAAGAGACTTCGGGAGGGGGAAGACGGAGACTTCGGGCGGGGGGAGGGGGGGTGGGGGGGCTTTCGTCTTTTTCCGAACAGTTTCAAATTTCCTTCACAAAGGAAGCAAAGAGCTTCTCAGTACCTTTCATTAAGTAACTGATTCATTTTACTTGTCCATAAGTGTCATAAGTAGGTATCTCAGTATATTTAGATTTCAGATTGGATCAGGCTATTATAGTTACAATGACCATATTTTCTGGTTTTGCTAAATAGTTTAGCTTGATTAGATTTAAGCGATTTTTAATAGCAATGTGGGATTTGAATTGACTTTGCTTCTGCACGATTCATAATTTTCTTATTTACACAAGCCGTCTTAACAGCCAATCCTGAGATACGAGACTAAAACAATTACTATAATATTTTGTGTGTTTTTATAATAATTTTTCATTACCTTGTGGCTATATATTGTGGGGAATTAGCGAGGAGCCCACACTGTCACTGTTTTCTTCCAGAATTTATTGCTCAAAAAAGCAGACAGAACAACGTTACGCGAAGTCTCTGGCCGACTAAAAACTACTCACAATGATTTTCTTATCTCATGAACACACCTTGATCAAAACGTAAGTTGATTGGCTATAAAGTTCTTCCCAACAAAGATAAACAAACTGATTTATCGGAGCGGATAGATTGTGACACTCGATTTCCTGCAGATAATTTGACTCGTTACAATATTAATTATCCTGTTTCCGACAATATTATTTCGCTCTGATTATATTTAACCGTTGGGATTTGTAAATTTTTGGTTTTCCGACATTTGGAGGAAAAGTACTTAGTCTGCACGACTTGATGATCATTTACAACTTGCATTTGGTATAATTTATAAATTGATAAAAATTTGGCTGCGGTTAAGCTTTTTTGTAATGTGCATCCTACTTCGGTCGAAATTATCATTGTAGGTGTTCTTTCAGTGACTTTAAATAGTATTGCGTAACCTTTACTATTGTAATATGATTGACAATTAGCTGATCAATGTCGTTTTGTTTAACCCGAAATAGAATATGATTTGTAACGTAGAACCTTGGCAATTTATTCTACACGTGGAACGTGCAGTTGTGATTTTGGCTTACCCGTTTATGGCTTACCCGTTTTATGTATTTATTACTGAATTCAAGGTTTACTTTGGAGTCTCGTCCCGAAGTTAGTGATTAAGTTTCTCTTTTCTCGATTGTTTGTAAGAAATGGATTTAGAGTTTTCTGTTATATGCTTGTTAAACAGAACATTATCTCGCATGCAGACACCAATTTAGATCCTGTGCATTAGGAATACTTGGAAGTTAGTGTTTATTGATTATCAGATAAGTTTCGCTCATTTAAGATTAACCTATTATATTTAAGTTCCTGTATATATTGTCTTTATTTCAGATCGAATAAAATAGAACAAAATACAACAAACTATACCAATTTGTGTTTATACGATTCGAGAATCCGAAGTCCGTATATTGGGTTTTCACCGCCGAAGGAACGGTGTACTAGGATAATACTTGGTCTGACTGCTTCTTGGTGGTAGCTTATTAGTGCATGCTAAAAATTCTCTACAGTATTTTAAAAGATTATCAAATTTTGCCTCGGCCATTTTTTAAATTCTGATGAAATGTTTAATCTTTGGTAAGGCCTTGGCAACACTTTGCTTATGTGATGTAGAATTGAATCTGGTTTAGTTTGGTTGCAATAGGTGATCTTATTTCTCTCAGATTTGAATGATGATTGAATAGAATACATTTGACGAATGCTAACGGGGCGTGGAAATCTTAATAAATTCCATTCGAAATGCACCTAGCTAGCAATTATTTACTAAATATATAAGATAAATGATGGCGAAATTAGCCGTATAGTTCTACTACTGTGTAATGGAATTCTAAAACTGAGAAACAACTGAGACAATTCGTGCCCAGAATACCAAGCATGGTCAACTTTGAGCTCAGTCGTAAAATTAAGGAAAATGTTTTGGTATTTGTCGTGAACATGGGACGATAAAACCCCAAGAATCTGCGTCACTGGTGTAAGTGATTTGATCAGTGTAATAACTCACATGACGCTTTTGACGTTGCTCATCCTAGCAGTAGGTAGGAAACCTGTCACACATAGTCCGATGAACCTACTGTCGTGCGGTGAATGGTTTGAACCCGGGGGTAACATGTGAATGTGTAGTGTGATCGTCCGGGTGAGTGTAGTCCTGAGAAGGACTGTTGTCGGTGGTGGTGACTGATGTTTCGACAACCTGTGCGGAAGTCATCATCAGAGTCAAGTGAATAGTTGTTGTCAGTAGAATGTTCTTAGTACAGTTCGTGTAAAAGGATTGGTCAGTTTTGCCGTGATGTTATTGGCTGTAAGACTCACTTGGCGTAAGTCGGTCGTGATTGGTCTGTTTCGATCCTTCGGTAAAGTTAGGTCGTTCTGTTCAGTTCATTTGTAATGTTACTGTCGTGAATGAGTCGTTTGTATGGAGTCGGTAGTAGTTGACTCCTGTTTAGGGGAGTCTGTTCTAGTAAACCAGCTTTCCAGAGTCAGTCGTTGAAAGTAGTTAGTGCTGTAGGTTAGACATTGCGCAGAGTCCCAGTCAATATTGTGGTTCATAAGTCGATGATGTTCAGCAATGTGATTGCTGAAATCACCTTTCCTCGTCGCCCGTCTGTGTTCAGTCAGCCTTTTTGCGAGGTTTCTGCCAGTCTCACCAATGTAGGAGGCTTGGCAATTGTAGCAATTGATCTAATAAATCGCTCCTTGTCTGTTCCACGGTTGGTCCTTGTCTTTAACGTTGGTTAGTAACTGACGTAGTGTGGTGATGGGTTTGTGGAGCGACGCGGATATTGAACGGTTGTAAGATGCGCGAGATGTTCTCAGACATGCCTTTTATGTACGGTATGGTTGCTGTAGTCGTAGGAGTTGCGGTGTCCTTTGTTTCGGTAGCAGAAGTAGTTTCGGTAGGTCGGCGAGTGTTTCGTCGAATGAAGTCGTCGTCATAGTTTTTCTTTGAAGAGACACGGTAAAGGTGTTTGTTCTCGTCGGATAAGCTGTCTGCCCAAGTATTGTCTTTTAAAGAGCTAGTGCCCTCGGAAAGAGGTATCTGATTAAAAATTCATTGCCGCGGGTGAGACTAGAAGTTGTTTACAAATATAGTAAAAGAGGTGTAAAACGACTTAAAATTAAAAAAAAAAAAATTAAGAGTTCTTTTTCTGGTCGAGAATTCGAAATGTAATAAATCCAAAAACGAAACTAGGAGGTATCAAAAATATGAGAAGAGTAAATGAATTTTAAAACAAATTGGAATATGACTCACTGCAAGGTCTAATTATCATCTTATCTAATTTACGATATGAGAATTGTGATGAAATTTTGTGGGCCGAGGCCAGGAACGTGTTCGATAATTGAGTCAGTTTGCTAGACATAACGTCTCGTAGTCACGTTCGACGCACTAAAAACTACTATAAAACGAATACAAGAATTGTAAAAACGTGTAAAATGGTATATAAAAAGTCACTTGTAAAAATGTAGCGGAATTCCAACTCGATTTCGATCAATTACGATCCTCATCAGTAGTACTCCGCCATGTTTAAAATACTCATAATTGATCGAAATCGAGTTGGAATTCCGCTACATTTTTACAAGTGACTTTTTATATACCATTTTACACGTTTTTACAATTCTTGTATTCGTTTTATAGTAGTTTTTAGTGCGTCGAACGTGACTACGAGACGTTATGTCTAGCAAACTGACTCGATATGAGAATTTATTATCCAACTACACCTAGACGAGTACAAATAACGCCAAAGACGAGTAAAAATATCACGCGGTATTTTGTACCCTAGAGTACCGGTTAAACAGGTTTTCTCGCATCGCGCAAGCGAAGAATTGGATTGTAATTACGAAAAAAAAAAATTCCCGGACAATTTGAATCATATTTCCGACGACGAAGAGTCAGAATAAAGGCTGATAGTTTCGAAAGAAACTGTTTGGGGCTGCGTCGGTGGGAGTAACGAAATAATTTGGATATATAAACAAAGTTGAAATGGTAAATTGGCCACCGTAACGATTACAAAAGCTGACGTTTCGAGCGTTAGCCCTTCGTCGGAGCGAGAGCGTTATTTGTATTTTGACTCGCCCTACGGGCTTGTCAAAATACGGCACAACTCGCAAAAATACTCAGCGATACTACACAATAAAACGTTTAATAAGATATAATTATGTATTTCTTATTCAAAATTAGTAGCAACTTCATATAGACATCAATTTTGACAAGAGCAATTTACTTTCTTCATTATCATCAAAACTAGATCAATAGATTGGAATATAACTTACCGCAAGGTCTAATCATTAGAGAGATTTAATGCAGCGTTTGCGTGAAAAGGAAAACGTCAACTTGCCCCTTCAAGTTTCACGTAAAATAGCGCGACCTTACTGCTTTAGCTTCGCGGGAGGTCACATCATGGTGGATTTGAAGGCCGCCTTGTTTAACTTACAAGGAATAGTTTTGGCGCCCTTTTTCCGGAAATTAACTTCTACTCTGTGAGAGAAAAAGTGAAGAAAATATTACATACACGACAAAAGCGAAACAGGCTGCTTTCACGCAGAAACGGCAAGGCACAACCGGCAAACGTAAAGAAATGGCGGGAAAAACAAAGTCACGTGGTCATTCTTGCCATTAACGTTTCAAGTAAACGCGGTGCTAAATCTCTCTATTATCTCATCGAAATCACGACAGGAGAATGTATTTCTTGCTCAAAATCAATAACAACTCATGTGAATATTTTGGAAAGTTAGATAAACTATTTTCTCTCAGTCAGAGAAAACAATAATTACTCTATTTGTATAGGAAATAGGAGATGATCAACAGCTCTTCGATATTTTTGCTGAATGGCTAACGATAACACATTGTTTCCCTCTAAATAAGCGACGCACGCCTATACAGAAAAAATATTGTTTGATACCAATTTTTTCTTTTATCAAAATGAAGTCATTTGCTGAGAGGTGAATACTTAACACGTCAGCTTTTCTCATTGGCAGTAACGGAGATTAACATGCTTGTTTTGAAAGAGGTGACTTGTCATGCCAAGAATTCATGGTTCTTCATCACTCTTCAAATTATCCCTGATGGTATAAGTCGAGGTTCCTCATATGGTAAGGGAAGGAAATTGAAATCCCTTTCCGCAGTAAACATTAGCCTCTACTTCTGGAACTCATTTCCTATGTCCAAATCTTACCTGAAACTCCACCCTAATGTACAAATTAAATCTGAACGCCTTTTGAAATAATTAATACAACCTGAATAAAATCGATCGATGTAACCTTTCGATGACGTGTAGAGGATGTGTACACTCGCTAAGTAATCTTTAACATCGTAGCCTTTGCCTCCTCCAGAGTTAATGGCTCGAACCATGGTCCATCCCCCACTTTCAAACGCGTCAAACACGTCTTCATCTGAATATCTATGTTCTTTTTCAATAAAATCGTGTACCTAGTAATTCATTTCCATCTTTGCTAGGGCCTCTTCTTCTTACACTTTAAAGAAAGATAGGTGCTATGAATTTTTAACCATTTTCCGAAAGAAAGACTCTTTTGGTGATTAGCATGTAAAACCCTCTAATGAACTCTGTAAAACAATCATTCAAACTAGCATCATCAGGGAGAATAATAACAATGCAATGGAGTTGAATAGCCTATTCCCGAATTACCCTTGGCCTCATTTTCAAAACGAGTCCTGGTGCATGCTCATCCTTTCATATGATTATAAGGTTTCATTTACATGCAAATTAAACTCATTTTCACAAGAATGGTTGAGCACCAGGCCTCGTTTTGAAAAAGAGGCCAAGGGTAATTCGAAAATGGGCTATTAAACCGCGATACTGACAGGTACTTGATCTATTTTTTAAAACTGAAAAACCTTTATTTTTCCAGTTGCCTGTATCAAGTTACTATTTGCAACTTTTTTCGATTTTTTTATGTTCTTTATTGGATTTCTTGTGCTAAAAAGCATTATAATGATGCTGATTTTAATGTCAAGATGGGGCGCAATTTTTTTTAGGAAAGAGTTCGTCTATCATTCGTTTTTAAGAAAGAAGCACGAAACGCTGAAACTTTTTTCTTGTTTACGACGAAGTTAACTGGCCAAAATTTGAGATACGTTAATATCTTGTTTAATTGGAAGAGTATTGGGAGAGTTTCAAGGTTCAGTTTGAAACTGGAGGAGTTGATAAAAAATGTTAACGTTCAATAAACTGACCCATGGCATCACGAGAGTTTTAAAAGAATTTATAAATTTTCTCAGTCGTTCCACTCTACTAAAAAACCAAAAACCTACATGTAACTACAATCCCCTCAAAAGCGAGCCTTAATACTAAAAATTTCATTTACGTTCTAGTTAACTTGCAAAGCTGTTGAATAAAGGTGAGCGGCGATAAATCGGATTCAGTTTAAATGAAACTAACAAACCCTTTCGCCGTTAAACAAGCCGAAAGAAGGAAATGGGTTAGGGTTACTTTTCAGGTCTCAAGAATGCTCAGCGTAAGGTGGGTCCCCATCAGCCACATCATCGCCCAGCTGAATGGTGGAATAAAGGTAAAAATTGTGTCCAGGCTCTTGTAACCGCCTCCCGGTTAGCTCAATTGGTATAGCGCTGGACTGTTGTGCGGGAGGTCGAGAGTTCGACTCCGGCCGGACCAACACTCAGGGTCTTTCAATAACTGAGAAGAAAGTACTGCCTTTGTAATAATATCTGCAAATGGTTAGACTTTCTAGTCTTCTCGGATAGGGACGATAAATGGAGGTCCCGTCTAACAAGCCCTTATATGTGATAAAAATTGTGGGACGTTAAAGAACCCACACACTCTTCGAAAAGAGTAGGGCTCGTAGTGCCCGGTGTTGTGGTCTATCTTTGTGTAGTGTTTAATCTAGGGTAAATTGGGAGGGAAGGTGAGATCAATACATGGACTGAAGTGGCTGTATAGTGCGTCTGATGAATTCTGACGTCCGATCTCACCTTAACTGATTGTAAAGCGCGACTGATTATCTATATAGTAGTTTGCGCTATATAAATGTTAAATTGTTGTTGTTGTTGTTGTACATCGAGGCTTTCACCTTGAGATCGCATCCTGAGGAAGAAACACCTCACGCTTGTAATTGATGCAATATCCCAATCGCTTATGCAGCCGGTAAAGTGGGCTATATGCTTGCCTACTTTTCGCAAACATATAGCCTATATAGGCTAAAAACGTAGCTCCATTTTCTGGCTTTAAAAGCACACACAACCCACAATTCCTCTATTCGCTCCGACGAAGGGCTAACGCTCGAAACGTCAGCTTTTGTAATCGTTACGGTGGCCAATTTACCATTTCAACTTTGTTGATATATGCAAATTATATATGTTTGCCTTTCCTAGAAATGCGCTGAGGAGAGGTAAACAGAAAATTAACAACTGAATCAAATCAAGCCACTCGTGACTTTCTTAAATTTGGTCTTCGCTAACGTGACTGGTTGACTTATCACAGCTCTCTAATCGATGCACGACGTCGCTTGTTTCATACTTCCGCGATCTCCTGTACTTTTTACCATATCTCTTACTCTTCTTTGTGCAACATTCAAATGTTTTCCCTGTACGCATCATTGATTTCAGTTCTTTTGAAAACTGGGGAATAAGCAAAAAGCAAAGCCATGGGTTAACTGCACAGTAGCAACTCGAAAAAACGTACGAGATGTAGGAAACTGTCGTAAAGCTTTTGTTGCACCCTGGAACCGACCAAAGTGAAAAAAGTTTAATGAAGGTTACAGTGATGGGGAGCGTCCAACAGATAAGAAATGCTGTAATAGTTGAAATAGCCATCATAAGGAAAATCCGGGTGCGTCTTCGGTTCCGTCTTGCTCCGTTCTCGCTTCGACATGAACTCATTTTGTCCTTTCGAAGACGAAAAGCCACCATTATGTACAAAATAGAAATTGCAAGCAGAGGTAGAATCAACACGGTTGTATATAGAAAGATACTGTATCGATGATGTGCTGACTTATCATTGAAAGCTGGTTCCCAGCTCGATCCACAGACTTGAATATCATAGCCATTCATAGGAACCCTGATAAGTCGGTGAGTATAAAAATACGGCGAGTGAAATGCTGCAGCCATAATCCATGTTGAGGCGATGACAAGGCGGCGTCTTGCTCTAGAGGTACTTTTATATTGAAGGGGATATACCACTGCAACGAAGCGCTCAATGGCGATAACAACCATGCTCAAAGTAGATACAGACAGTGACATGTCGCTTAAGAAACTGCACATCTTGCACAACAATGCGCCTCCACTTCCATGAACAAGGAAAGCAGCGGACCCAATAATTCCGTTTGCTATGGAGCGTGGGAGTAGAAAGACTGCCGTCAGAAGGTCAGATGCTGCCATACTAGCGATCACCAGCAAGAGTTTTTCTTTCATTCTCACGAACGCTATGATAAGGAGAGAATTTCCCATCAAGGAAGCAAAGAGTGTGAAAACATGTATCGTAACTATGATTTGGCTGGGAACTGTGCTAAAGCACTGTTCTGGAGCAGGCGTGCTGATGTTTCTCTTACTTGTTCCAGAGTCATAGGGGAAGGACACATTTCCGATGGCCGCCATTCTGTCAACCAAGGAACGTTATCAGTGTGGAAAGCTGGATTATAACTTATGCACTAGCCAGTGTGGTCGAGTTATTGCCCGACGCGCCAGTCTGAGGGTGCAATTACATTTGCTTTAGTTTCACTTAAGAAAATCAAACTTAACGCGTCCTCTCAGTAGTTGGTAGTACGAATTGACGAAAAATGAATTTAAGGGGCCAATCGTAATCTGCTACTGTCCCTTATTTCACTTATGGCAACGTGTTATTACTTAAAACAGCCTTTCCTTTTAATGGCATTAAAACAATTTGCTCCTTGCCTATTGTTCAGATACTGTTGATAAAAGCATATTTGACAGGTGGTCATATTTGAAATGGAAACACTTTTGAAAGAAATGTTTTAAAATTCATAAAACCACTGTTTTGAGATCATAAACAAATATTAAACAAAATGCTTTTGATTCAACATACGGAAAGAAACTTCCATACCTTTCCGCGCTGATTGAAGCACTTTGGAAAGGTCTCCCTTTTTGCATTGTGTAACCACATACTGTTACAGTTAGCGTAATTTTTTCCTTGACTTACATGCTTTAATTTTAAAATTATGTTCCCGACGTTGATATCATAAAGGGGGAAAATCGGCAGACTTATTCGCCAGCCGTTTTCATTGGTCGTCTCGTTGATCGGGAATATGTACTAGTTTCGTAATGTTTGAGGCTCCAAGGTTTGACAATATGGTCACGCCCGGCAAAAAAAAAAAAAAAAAAGGAAAAAAATCGAAAACGTTTCAAACGCCGCTTATGATATTCAAACAAAGCGCAAAGTAATCCCTTTTATCTTTTCACTGAAGTTTGAATCTACGGTATGGCGTGCAAGTACTTCATTTCAAAGCTGTTCCGTTTTGTGACAACAGAAACTACGCACAAACAAAAAACACGCACTTGTCTTAGTGCAGAGAAAGTTATAAGTGACCATCTTCATTTACTCTCCGATTATACTAGCAAATGTTCATAGATATATCATCATTTTTTCTTCTTTCTCACTAAAGCAAGTCGGAGAAGAATTTTATTTTTTCCCGCCTGAACCTCGTTACGTAAACTTCTTGATAAGTGGAAGCAAGAAAGGTTCGGTTTGTTCCCACCTGCAATTGCAGAGTGGTATTTTAGCACTTGTAGTCTCACCTAGATTGATATATAAATTAAAAAACCAATTATCAACTTACCGTGAAAAAAGTGAGTGTTTTCACCTAGAATCGCCCGAACTGAAAATAACGTGAACTTGTATCTCGGTACAAGTCTTAAAATCTGCAGACATTGATGCATCCAGCCCTAAATGATTTTTTTTTATTTCATCTTGTGGTCGTTGTAGACAATCACACTTAGTAAATTGCCTTAAATGAAAATTTTTGAATCGATCACCCGGACACCTCCAACTCGTGTTTTTGGATGGTAATTGAATAAATCAATGATATTTTGACAAATTGGAGGACTTGGTATTTCTAATTGGTCAAATGTATATACGGATGCTTGATATTTCTTCGCTTTGATCTCTTTGTGGTTTATTGTGATTCAATTAAAGGGCCATTCAGATGCATAATCTACCAGAACCTTTTACGTAATCTGTTGAAAAGAGCATATGTTTCGTTTTAAAGCGAAGCACTCCGAAGCGATCGACAGTGGAATTTTTATTACATCTTTTTTAAAAAGCCCGTTCGCGCCTCTGCTCATTTGTTGTGTTTTGTTTTTGTAATGCTTTGCACAAAACTCGACGACGAAAATGCATGAAATAAATGCCTTTTCAGCCTCCAAGAACCTTAAGGCTAATAAACAGTGTTCTTTAAGTAAATAAATAGGGAGCTTCACACTAAAACACTCTCCGGCATCCAGCTTACACGCTGCCATGCTAAAAGCTTAACGACATATGTGAAAACTCCCTTAAAGTAATTGGCCATATTCAGTATAATTTGAGACTTAATGTCTACGGTGATTCAAGGACGCTTTAAAAGCTTGTAAATCGTTGCTTTATTGACCACTTTAAAAAATGGCTGCCGGATTAATATCCTTTTGTTTAAATTGAAATTAGCCTTTCGGCCTCGCTTGAGATAATGTTTTCTTTTGAATTTTGTACTGGAGAATGAGGCCAGAGAGGCTGATTTAAATTTAAACAAGAATATTAATCCGGCAGCCATTTATGAAAGTGGTCTACTGCTTAAGATTTCAGCTTCTAATCTATAAGCGTATCATGCTATGAAGCTTCCGTAGTGGATAGAAGAATTTCATATACTGTATGCAAGTCTAACTTCAGAGATAAAATATAAGATCTAACGTTTATTTTCTTTAAGAATATTTATCTATTCTTTCTGGTACTTTTTCAGCAACTATTTCACGGTCGCGGAATGAAATATTGCCTTCTGGATTAAAGTGCTTTTTAATGAATAGGAATTCATATTTCTCATCATATTAGAATTTCAGGATAAAGTTCCTGATTCATCTCCAAATTATGTGTTCCGTTCTTCCGACAAGCTGACGCCCTCATTTAACATCGAACTGTCCTTTAATTAACAATTAACAGCTGGCTATGACAGCCACCCACCGAAAAAAAAAATTAACGCATTAGCATCGACGATCGAGGTAGAAACTAAATTGGGTAATGACGAAAGAAATGGGGCAACACGTAATGAAAGCACAACATATAATCACTGAGTATTTCTCAGTTTCCACGGCAAAATTCAGAAAATCGTGTTCCATTATTGACAACCTCTCGAGGGTGAACTACATTAGAGCTATGTGCCAAAAACGTACTCACCTCACCGAACAAATCCTACATTGCCGCTCTGAACTTTCCAAAATCTGTCTAGCAGTTTTATTACAATCTATCCGCACCAAAATTCAGGAAACTAATTCAAAACTTTTCAATCATTTGAACCAAATTAAGACCCAAAAACTTGACTAACTTATCGGTCCCCAAATCGCTAACCACTCATCACCAGAAAACCTCAAAACTGTAGTTACCATTCCAGAAAACCTCTCACTTTCCGATCCAGAAAAATCCGTCCTCAGTAAGGGCTTCAATTTCGTTTCCATTTCTAAAACAACGGACGAATGCTCAATTAAGCAAGACGTAGAAAAATTCCTTCGTCGCGTTCAATTAAAAGCCTTTTTCACAACAGAGGGGATGATTCCAACACCTCGAACAAAGACACTTTCGAAACACTTCAGACTCGAAAGTCTAAATGGACTCCCCCAGAGGGCCAATTCGCATCATTAGACTTTTTTATCAAAAAGTGCCGCCACGATATCAACAAACTCAATTTCAAACGTATTACCAAATTTTCTAATCTCTCTTCTGAAGAGTGGTCGGCTCTTAAAAGTCTTGAGAAAACGCAAAGACATAGTTATCAAAGCAGCCGATAAGGGCGGCTCAGCCGTGGTTTGGCGCACCGACCTCCACCAAAAAGAAGCTTTGCGGCAACTTTCTGACTCCTCTTTTTATCAAAAAGTCGACAAAGACCTCACTGCCAGCAATCAAAACTCCGTCAAGAATACGATCAACCAACTCATAACTAAACAAGAATTGCCGGCCACAGCAAAAAATCTCATCATAACCACTCCTAGAACTTGTATTTACTTTTTATCTAAAATTCACAAACCTAACAACCCGGGTCGGCCCATTGTCTCGGCTTGCAGTTGCCCTACCGAACTTATCTCCAGCTATCTAGACAAAATTATGGCTCCCATCGTCAAAACTTTACCATCATATATTAGACAGCCAACACGCTCTTCAAATTTTTCGAGACTTTAATTTCCCCTGCCAAAACAAACTTCTTTTCACCATGGATATTACGTCTCTTTACACTGCAATTCCTAATGGCGAAGGCCTTCTGGCCCTTAAACATTTTTTTGATCAACGTACTGATAAGGAACCTAAATCTGAAACACTACTACGCTTAGCCGAACTAGTGCTCACACTCAATTGTTTTTCATTCGGAAACAATTTCTTCAAACAAACCAATGGTGTAGCCATGGGCACCAAAATGGGACCAGCTATGCCAATCTTTTTGTAGGTTTTGTCGAACATCAATTTTTCAGCCAATACAACGGGTCCAAACCTGAACTCTACGGTCGCTACATCGACGACTGTATCGGGGCTACCTCCTCTACCAGAGAGGAGCTCACTCAATTCATAACCGCAGTCAATTCTTTTCACCCAGCTCTGAAATATACCTGGGAAATTTCTGACAATTCTTTATCCTTTTTAGACATCAAAGTTTCAATTGAAGGTAACGGTTTATGCACTAGTGTGTATTACAAACCTACAGACACGCATAATTACTTGTTATCATCGTCTTCGCATCCATCTCACGTTAAGAATTCTATTCCTTTTTCTCAGTTTCTAAGACTTCGTCGTTTATGCAGTGATGACTCTGATTTCTATCACAAATCAGAGTCAATGTGCCAGTTTTTCGATAAACGTGGTTACCCTGTTTCTGTCGTTCAAGCGGGTTACCACGGCGCCCAACTTATTGATCGACCTTCAGCACTACAAACGTCGCCTAAGGAAAATTCCGACCGCATTCCATTCATTCTCACGTTTCACCCTCACAACCTCTCAGTTAAATCCATCATTCTTAAAAAATTTAAATTACTTCAAAACGATCCAGAGACAAGCACTATCTTTTCGCAGCCTCCGCTCATTTCATTCAAACGCGACAAAAACATAGGCAATTTTTGGTCAGAAGTTCTTTTCAGACTAATGACCAACCAGGCACATTTAAATGCGCTCGTGCACGATGCAAAACGTGTCCTTTCATTCACAACACTGATAAAATATCGGGACCTAAACGATCCATTAAGATCACCGATCACTTCACGTGTACCTCCGCCAATGTAATCTATTGCATAACTTGCACTTATTGTAAAAAGATATACATCGGCGAAAGAGGCAAAAGACTAGCTGACCGATTCCGAGAACACCTTCGAGACGTGGAAAGGAATGACAAGGACACATCGAAACCAGTCGCTAGACATTTTAATTTACCTAATCATTCTAAGCAACATATGGCAATCTGCGTCTTTTCTTACACTTAGGTAGCACGGAAAGCCGTAAAAATCTTGAACAAAAGCTCATCTTTTAAATCGACAGTCTAAATCCCACAGGGATCAACGAACGCTTTTCATTCCACTAATTTATTCTTGTTTTTCTCGTTACCGATTCCGAGAACACCTTCGAGACGAGGAAAGGAATGACAAGGACACATCGAAACCAGTCGCTAGACATTTTAATTTACCTAATCATTCTCAGCAACATATGGCAATCTGTGGTCTTTCCTTACACTTAGGTAGCACGGAAAGCCGTAAAAATCTTGAACAAAAGCTCATCTTTCAAACCGGCAGTCTAAATCCCACAGGGATCAACGAACGCTTTTCATTCCACTAATTTATTATTGTTTTTCTCGTTGCCGATTCTGAGAACACCTTCGAGACGTGGAAAGGAATGACAAGGACACATCGAAACCAGTCGCTAGACATTTTAATTTACCTAATCATTCTAAGCAACATATGGCAATCTGCGGTCTTTCCTTACACTTGGGTAGCACGGAAAGCCGTAAAAATCTTGAACAAAAGCTCATCTTTCAAACCGGTAGTCTAAATCCCACAGGGATCAACGAACGCTTTTCATTCCACTAATTTATTCTGGTTTTTCTCGTTGCCATGTTCCCACCAATAACGTAGCTCCATTGTCTGCCTTTAAAAGCACACACAACCCAGAATTCCTCTATTCGCTCCGGCGAAGGGCTAACGCTCGAAACGTCAGCTTTTGTAATCGTTACGGTGGCCAATTCACCATTTCAACTTTGTTGATATATCCAAATTATTACTTTAGAGATGGATGGTTTTCAGTGAAGCCGAGATTAACTTTTTTGATCGAGTTTCCTGGCCTTCATCTGAAGACATTCTCAAGAAATGCGGCATAAAATTGATGTTGTTTTTGTTTGACCCTTAAATGCTGGAGTTTTTAAAAATACGTTGTCTGATTTCTTCGTATGAAGCATGACTTTCATGAATTGACTCAAGAAATTAAAAGGTAAACGAACCAAAAACTTTTAACTGCGCATGTCGTTTGCTTCTCATCGATTTTTTTGTCGGTTTAACCAGATTGTTCACTTCTCCGCCTCAGTGCAGAATTCATTTGTTAGAATTTCTGAGCCTACCGATAGCAACTTACAGCATCCCCGATAGATGGTAAAGTGGAACTTAGAGGTGCATTTGATCAAATTACAGGAGACGTTTTTTTTTATAATTAAAAACAATATATCAACTGTAGTTGGTCATCTTATAATGGACTATTTTTATCTTGTGTGTGTATTTCTTTAAGATGTCTTCCTCTAACTAGTAAAGATGCCTTATCCAGCTCGTACTTTAGTTGGTTAATTTTTCCTCGCTTTTCGACTGGGATTGAGTTCATGTGTTTTGCATCTTGTATTTTGTATCTCGTCAAAGGCAATGTTTCATATTAAATTAAGACAAGGATGCCGGGGTGAATTGCCTTTAGCAGTGACTGGTTAGGAAATCTGAAAAAAAAAAAAAAAACAAAAACAAACACACAGACAAAAAAACCAACAACAACAACAAAACCCAATCAACCAATCCGAAAAAAAGGTGGAAAAAGATTGCTGCCGTCGTTTTGGAAGTTCTTTCGTCGTGCAAAATATTTTGTTTATATGTTTGTACCCTTTTGACTGCATAAATGAATATAAATTTCTTTATTATTATTGCTCAGACGGTGTAAAATGATCAGAATACTGCCTTGTGCGCACTGCTGGATTCATACCTGGATAAATCTAAAAGATAAGAGCTAGATTGGGTCGCTGAGTAAGCCTCAGAAAAATTGATCCCAGCCTTTGTGTGGCATTTTAAACAACCCTCCGCCACAAAAGAAAAAAAAAAAAGAAAAAAGAAAATAAACTGTGACAGCGGCAAAAATTCTCACTTCTTGGGCTATACCTACCCAGATTTTCTTGCTCCTTGTTCCGAGGGGAAGAAATTCTGCTACGATGAATTAACACCAAAGTTATCGGAGCAATTGATCTAATAAATCGCTCCTTGTCTGTTCCTCGGTTGGTCCTTGTCTTTAACGTTGGTTAGTAACTGACGTAGTGTGGTGATGGGTTTGTGGGGCGACGCGGATATTGAAGGGTTGTAAGATGCGCGAGATGTTCTCAGACATGCCTTTTATGTACGGTATGGTTGCTGTAGTCGTAGGAGTTGCGGTGTCCTTTGTTTCGGTAATAGTAGTAGTTTCGGTAGGTCGGTGAGTGTTTCGTCGAATGAAGTCGTCGTCATAGTTTTTCTTTGAAAAGACACGGTAAAGGTGTTTGTTCTCGTCGGATAAGCTGTCTGCCCAAGTAATGTATTTTAAAGAGCTAGTGCCCTCGGAAAGAGGTATCTGATTATAAATTCATTGCCGCGGGTGAGACTAGAAGTTGTTTTACAAATATAGTAAAAGAGGTGTAAAACGACTTAAAATTAAAAACAGTTATTTTTCTGGTCGAGAATTCGAAATGTAATAAATCCAAAAACGAAACTAGGAGGGATAAAAAATATGCGAAGAGTAAATGAATTTTAAAACAAATTGAAATATGACTCACTGCAAGGTCTAATTATCATCTTATCTAATTTACGATATGAGGATTTATTATCCAACTACACCTAGACGAGTACAAATAACGCCATATACGAGTACAAATATCACGCGGTATTTTTACTCTAGAGTACCGGTTAAACAGGTTTTCTCGCATCGCGCAAGCGAAGAATTGGATCGTAATTACGAAAAAAAAAATGGCCGACGATTTGAATCATATTTTCGACGACGAAGAGTCAGAATAAAGGCTGATAGTTTCGAAAGAAACTGTTTGGGGCTGCGTTGGGGGGAGTAACGAAATAATTTGGATACATCAACAAAGTTGAAATGGTAAATTGACCACCGTAACGATTACAAAAGCTGACGTTTCGAGCGTTAGCCCTTCGTCGGAGCGAGAGCGTTATTTGTATTTTGACTCGCCCTACGGGCTTGTCAAAATACAGCACAACTCGCAAAAATACTCAGCGATACTACACAACAAAACGTTTAATAAGATATAATTATGTATTTCTTATTCAAAAGTAGTAGCAACTTCATATAGACATCAAATTTGACAAGAGCAATTTACTTTCTTCATTATGAAAACTATATCAATAGATTGGAATATAACTTACCGCAAGGTCTAATCATTAGAGAGATTTAATGCAGCGTTTGCGTGAAAAGGAAAACGTCAACTTGCCCCTTCAAGTTTCACGTAAAATAGCGCGACTTTACTGCTTTAGCTTCGCGGGAGGTCACATCATGGTGGATTTGAAGGCCGCCTTGTTTAACTTACAAGGAATAGTTTTGGCGCCCTTTTTCCGGAAATTAACTTCTACTCTGTGAGAGAAAAAGTGAAGAAAATATTGCATACACGACAAAAGCGAAACAGGCTGCTTTCACGTAGAAACGGCAAGGCACAACCGGCAAACTTAAAGAAATGGCGGGAAAAACAAAGTCACGTGGTCATTCTTACCATTAACTTTTCAAGTAAACGCGGTGCTAAATCTCTCTATTATCTCATCGAAATCACGACAGGAGAATGTATTTCTTGCTCAAAATCAATAACAACTCATGTAAATATTTTGGAAAGTTAGATAAACTGTTTTCTCTCAGTCAGAGAAAACAATAATTACTCTATTTGTATAGGAAATAGGAGATGATCAACAGCTCTTCGATATTTTTGCTGAATGGTTGATAACACATCGTTCCCTCTAAATAAGCGACGCACGCCTATACAGAAAAAAATATTGTTTAATGCCAATTTTTTCTTTTATCAAAATGAAGTCATTTGCTGAGAGGTGAATACTTAACACGTCTCAGCTTTTCTCATTGGCAGTAACGGAGATTAACATGCTTGTTTTGAAAGAGGTGACTTGTCATGCCAAGCATTCATGGTTCTTCATCACTCTTCAAATTATCCCTGATGGTATAAGTCGGGGTTCCTCATAGGGTAAGGGAAGGAGATTGAAATCCCTTTCCGCAGTAAACATTAGCCTTTACTTCTGGAACTCATTTCCTATGTCCAAATCTTACCTGAAACTCCACCCCAATGTACAAATTAAATCTAAACGCCTTTTAAAATAATTAATACAAACTGAATAAAATCGATCGATGTAACCTTTCGATGAAGTGTACAGGATGTGTACACTCGCTAAGTAATCTTAAACATCGTAGCATTTGCCTCCTCCAGAGTTAATGGCTCGAACCATGGTCCATCCCCCAATTTCAAACACGTCAAACACATCTTCATCTGAATATCTATGCTCTTTTTCAATAAAATCGTCTACCTGGTAATTCATTTCCATCTTTGCTAGGGCCTCTTCTTCTTACACTTTAAAGAAAGATAGGTGCTATGAATTTTATAACAATTTTCCGAAAGAAAGACTCTTTTGGTGATTAGCATGTAAATCCCTCTAATGAACTCTGTAAAACAATCATTTAAACTAGCATCATCAGGGAGAAAAATAACAATACTAATACTAATACTAATATAGTGTTTCTGACCGCTTGCAGCCTAAGGCTGAATTACGGGTGCAGTTTAAGGTTGAGAACAGACGTCAGCATATCAGGCGCCTCTGGTAGCCGCTTCAGTCCATCGATCTCACCTTCCCACCCATCCCACCCAGGGGAGGACATCCATCACACAGTAATCTCGTGTGTGGGAAATTAACGTCTCCTACCCCAACCCTGCAGGAGACGGGACCTCCATTTATTCGTCCCTATTCGAGAAGACTAGAATATCTAACCATTTCTTAAAGCCGTGTTGCACAAAAAGTATTCAATGCATCAGGCTCGTATTCATTGGCCGAGTTGATCGTACTGTGACCTTTCGATATTCAGAACTGATTTAGTTTTAGCTCCATCAGAAACTGAATTGCTTATGCTAATGAGGCAAATATTGTAAACAAGGATTCCCCTATAGAAAGGCAGCAAATTCTTCTAAATTATTTTAAGACCCTGAGTGTTGGTCCGGCCAGGGCTCGAACCCCCGACCTCCCGCACAACAGTCCGGCGCTCTATCCATTGAGCTAACCGGGAGGCGGTAACAATACAATAGAGTTGAATAGCCCATTCCCGAATTACCCTTGGCCTCATTTTCAAAACGAGTCCTGGTGCTCATCCTTTCATATGATTATAAATTTTCATTTACATGCAAATTAAACTCACTTTCACAAGAATAGTTGAGCGCCAGCCTCGTTTTGAAAAATAGGCCAAGGGTAATTCGAAAATGGGCTATTAAACCGCGATACTGACAGCTAATTGATCTATTTTTAAAACTGAAAAACCTTTCATTTTTCCAGTTGCCTGTATCAAGTTTCTATTTGCAACTTTTTTCGATTTTTTTTTGTTCTTTCTTCGGATTTCTTGAGCTAAAAAGCATTATAATGATGCTGATTTTAATGTCAAGATGGGGCGCAATTTTTTTTAGGAAAGAGTTAGTCTATCATTCGTTTTTTAAGAAAGAGGCACGAAATGCCGAAACTTATTTCTTGTCTACGACGAAGTTAACTGGCCAAAATTTAAGATACGTTAATATCTTGATTAATTGGAAAAGTATTGGGAGAGTTTCAAGGTTCAGTTTGAAACTGGAGGAGTTTATAAAAAATGTTCAATAAACTGACCCATGGCATCACGAGAGTTTTAAAAGAATTTATACATTTCCTCAGTCGTTCCACTCTACTAAAAAACCAAAACCCTACATGTAACTACAAATCCCCTCAAAAGCGAGCCTTAATACCAAAAATTTCATTTACGTTCTAATTAACTTGCAAAGCTGTTGAATAAAGGTGAGCGGCGATAAATCAGACTCAGTTTAAATAAAACTGACAAACCCTTTCGCCGTTAAACAAGCGAAAGAAGGAAATGGGTTAGGGTTAATTTTCAGGTCTCAAGAATGCTCCAGCGTAAGGTGGGTCCCCATCAGCCACATCATCGCCCAGCTGATCGGTGGAATAAAGGTAAAAATTGTGTCCAAGCTCTTGTAGATCGAGGCTTTCACCTTGAGATCGCATCCTGAGGAGGAAACACCTCACGCTTGTAATTGATGCATTATCTCAATCGCTTATGCAGCCGGTAAAGTAGGCTATATGTTTGCCTACTTTAAGCAAACGTATAGCCTATATAGCCTAAAAACGTAGCTCCATTTTCTGCCTTTAAAAGCACATACAACCCACAATTCCTCTATTCGCTCCGACGAAGTGCTAACGCTCGAAACGTCAGCTTTTGTAATCGTTACGGTGGCCAATGTACCATTTCAACTTTGTTGATATATGCAAATTATATATGTTTGCCTTTCCTAGTAATGCGCTGTGGGGAGGTGAACAGAAAATTAACAACTGAATCAAATCAAGCCACTCGTGACTTTCTTAAATTTGGTCTTCGCTAACGTGACTGGTTGACTTATCCCAGCTCTCTAATCGATGCACGACGTCGCTTGTTTCATACTTCTGCGATCTCATGTACTTTGTACCATATCTTTTACTCTTCTTTGTGCAACATTCAAATGTTTTTCCTGTACGCATCATTGATTTCAGTTCTTTTGAAAACTGGGGAATAAGCAAAAAGCAAAGCCATGGGTTAACTGCACAGTAGCAACTCGCAAAAACGTACGAGATGTAGGAAACTGTCGTAAAGCTTTTGTTGCACCTTGGAACCAACCAAAGTGAAAAAAGTTTAATGAAGGTTACAGTGATGGGGAGCGTCCAACAGATAAGAAATGCTGTAATAGTTGAAATAGCCATCATAAGGAAAATCCGGGTGCGTCTTCGGTTCCGTCTTGCTCCGTTCTCGCTTCGACATGAACTCATTTTGTCCTTTCGAAGACGAAAAGCCACCATTATGTACAAAATAGAAATTGCAAGCAGAGGTAGAATCAACACGGTTGTATATAGAAAGATACTGTATCGATGATGTGCTGACTTATCATTGAAAGCTGGTTCCCAGCTCGATCCACAGACTTGAATATCATAGCCATTCATAGGAACCCTGATAAGTCGGTGAGTATAAAAATACGGCGAGTGAAATGCTGCAGCCATAATCCATGTTGAGGCGATGACAAGGCGGCGTCTTGCTCTAGAGGTACTTTTATATTGAAGGGGATATACCACTGCAACGAAGCGCTCAATGGCGATAACAACCATGCTCAAAGTAGATACAGACAGTGACATGTCGCTTAAGAAACTGCACATCTTGCACAACAATGCGCCTCCACTTCCATGAACAAGGAAAGCAGCGGACCCAATAATTCCGTTTGCTATGGAGCGTGGGAGTAGAAAGACTGCCGTCAGAAGGTCAGATGCTGCCATACTAGCGATCACCAGCAAGAGTTTTTCTTTCATTCTCACGAACGCTATGATAAGGAGAGAATTTCCCATCAAGGAAGCAAAGAGTGTGAAAACATGTATCGTAACTATGATTTGGCTGGGAACTGTGCTAAAGCACTGTTCTGGAGCAGGCGTGCTGATGTTTCTCTTACTTGTTCCAGAGTCATAAGGGAAGGACACATTTCCGATGGCCGCCATTCTGTCAACCAAGGAACGTTATCAGTGTGGAAAGCTGGATTATAACTTATGCACTAGCCAGTGTGGTCGAGTTATTGCCCGACGCGCCAGTCTGAGGGTGCAATTACATTTGCTTTAGTTTCACTTAAGAAAATCAAACTTAACGCGTCCTCTCAGTAGTTGGTAGTACGAATTGACGAAAAATGAATTTAAAGGGCCAATCGTAATCTGCTACTGTCCCTTATTTCACTTATGGCGACGTGTTATTACTTAAAACAGCCTTCCCTTTTAATGACATTAAAACAATTTGTTCCTTGCCTATTGTTCAGATACTGTTGATAAAAGCATATTTGACAGGTGGTCATATTTGAAATGGAAACACTTTTGAAAGAAATGTTTTAAAATTCATAAAACCACTGTTTTGAGATCCTAAACAAATATTAAACAAAATGCTTTTGACTCAACATACGGAAAGAAACTTTCATACCTTTCCGCGCTGATTGAAGCACTTTGGAAAGGTCTCCCTTTTTGCATTGTGTAACCACATACTGTTACAGTTAACGTAATTTTTTCCTTGACTTAGATGTTTTAATTTTAAAATTATGTTCCCGACGTTGATATCATAAAGGGGGAAAATCGGCAGACTTATTCGCCAGCCGTTTTCATTGGTCGTCTCGTTAATCAGGAATATGTACTAGTTTCGTAATGATTGAGGCTCCAAGGTTTGACAATATGGTCACGTCCGGCAAAAAAAAAAAAAAAAAAAAAAGGAAAAAATCGAAAACGTTTCAAACGCCGCTTATGATATTCAAACAAAGCGCAAAGTAATCCCTTTTATCTTTTCACTGAAGTTTGAATCTACGGTATGGCGTGCAAGTACTTCATTTCAAAGCTGTTCCGTTTTGTGACAACAGAAACTACGCACAAACAAAAAACGCGCACTTGCCTTAGTGCAGAGAAAATTATAAGTGACTATCTTCATTTACTCTCAGATTATACTAGCAAATGTTCATAGATATATCATTACTTTTTCCTCTTTCTCACTAAAGCAAGTCGGAGAAGAATTTTATTTTTTCCAGCCTGAACCTCGTTACGTAAACTTCTTGATCAGTAGAAGCAAGAAAGGTTCGGTTTGTTCCCACCTGCAATTGCAGAGTGGTACTTTAGCACTTGTAGTCTAACCTAGATTGATATATAAATTAAAAACCCAATTATCAACTTACCGTGAAAAAAGTGAGTGTTTTCACCTAGAATCGCCCGAACTGAAAATAACGTGAACTTGTATCTGGGTACAAGTCTTAAAAACTGCAGAGATTGCTGCACCCAGCCCTAATTAATTTTTTATTTTTCATCTTGTGGTCGTTGTAGACAATCACACTTAGTAAATTGCCTTAAATGAAAATTTTTGAATTGATCACCCAGACACCTCCAACTCGTGTTTTTGGATGGTAATTGAATAAATCAATGATATTTTGACAAATTGGAGGACTTGGTATTTCTAATTGGTCAAATGTATATACGGATACTTGATATTTCTTCGCTTTGATCTCTTTGTGGTTTATTGTGATTCAATTAAAGGGCCATTCAGATGCATAATCTACCAGAACCTTTTACGTAATCTGTTAAAAAGAGCATATATTTCGTTTTAAAGCGAAGCACTCCGAAGCGATCGACAGTGGAACTTTTATTACATCTTTTTAAAAAACCCCGTTCGCGCCTCTGCTCATTTGTGAGTTTTGTTTTTGTAATGCTTTGTACAAAACTCGACGACGAAAATGCATGAAATAAATGCCTTTTCAGCCTCTAAGAACCTTAAAGCTAATAAACAGTGTTCTTTAAGTAAATAAAGAGGAAGCTTTCCACTAAAACACTCTCCGGCATCCAGCTTACACGCTGCCATGCTAAAAGCTTAACGATATATGTGAAAACTCCCTTACAGTAATCGGCCATATTCAGTATAATCTGAGACTTTATGTCTACGATGATTCAAGGACGCTAATGTATAAGCGTATCATGCTATGAAGCTTCCGTAGTGGATAGAAGAATTTCATATACTGTATGCAAGTCTAACTTCAGAGATAAAATATAAGACCTAACGTTTATTTTCTTTAAGAATATTTATCTATTCTTTCTGGTACTTTTTCAGCAACTATTTCACGGTCGCGGAATGAAATATTGCCTTCTGGTTTAAAGTGCTTTTTAATGAATAGGAATTCATATTTCTCATCATATTAGAATTTCAGGATAAAGTTCCTGATTCATCTCCAAATTATGTGTTCCGTTCTTCCGACAAGCTGACGCCCTCATTTAACATCGAACTGTCCTTTAATTAACAATTAACAGCTGGCTATGACAGCCACCCACCGAAAAAAAAATTAACGCATTAGCACCGACGATCGAGGTAGAAACTAAATTGGGTAATGACGAAAGAAATGGGGCGACACGTAATGAAAGCACAACATATAATCACTGAGTATATCTTAGTTTCCACGGCAAAATTCAGAAAATCGTATTCCATTATTGACAACCTCTCGAGGGTGAACTACTTTAGAGATGGATGGTTTTGAAGCCGAGATTAACTTTTTTGACCGAGTTTCCTAGCCTTCATCTGAAGACATTCTCAAGAAATGTGGCATAAAATTGATGTTGTTTTTGTTTGACACTTAAATGCTGGAGTTTTTAAAAATACGTCGTTTGATTTCTTCGTATGAAGCATGACTTTCATGAATTGACTCAAGAAATTAAAAGGTAAACGAACCAAAAACTTTTTAACTGTGCATGTCGTTTACTTCTCATCGATTTTTTTGTCGGTTTAACCAGATTGTTCACTTCTCCGCCTCAGTGCAGAATTCATTTGTTAGAATTTCTGAGCCTACCGATAGCAACTTACAGCATCCCCGATAGATGGTAAAGTGGAACTTAGAGGTGCATTTGGTCAAATTACAGCAGAGGTTTTGTTAATTAAAAACAATATATCAACTGTAGTTGGCCGTCTTATAATGGACTATTTTTATCTTGTGTGTGTGTATTTCTTTAAGATGTCTTCTTCTAACTAGTAAAGATGCCTTATCCAGCTCGTACTTTAGTTGGTTTATTTTTTCTCGATTTTCGACTGGAATTGAGTTCGTGTGTTTTGCATCTTGTATTTTGTATCTCGTCAAACGCAATGTTTCATTTTAAATTAAGACAAGGATGCCGGGGTGAATTGCCTTTAGCAGTGACTGGTTAGGAAATCTGAAAAAAACAAAAAAAACAAAACAAACACAGAGACAAAAAAAACCAACAACAACAAAGCCCAATCAACCAATCCGAAAAAAAGGTGGGAAAGATTGCTGCTGTCGTTTTGGAAGTTCTTCCGTCGTGCATGTTTGTGCCCTTTTGACTGCATAAATTAATATGAATTTCTTTATTATTATTGCTCAGACGGTGTAAAATGATCAGAATACTGCCTTGTGCGCACTGCTGGATTCATACCTGGATAAATCTAAAAGATAAGAGCTAGATTGGGTCGCTGAGTAAGCCTCAGAAAAATTGATCCCAGCCTTTGTGTGTCTGGCATTTTAAACAACCCTCCGCCACAAAAGAAAAAAAAAAAAGAAAAAAGAAAATAAACTGTGACAGCGGCAAAAATTCTCACTTCTTGTGCTATACCTACCCAGATTTTCTTGCTCCTTGTTCCGATGGGAAGAAATTCTGCTACGATGAATTAACACCAAAGGGGAAATAAAGGGGACATCAATGAAACAATGCAAGTAAATTTTTCAGTCGATAATGCCCGAATTTCAGGTGTGTAACCAAATTCTTAACACCAGCTGTCGATATTTGAATGTTTACGTGATCCAACTACTGAACAGATTGCAGACGAAGAATCTCCCACACAATTACTGATCAAACTGCACACAATTTCCATTAGTCGCACACAATTTCCATTAGTCGGCACATCATATTTTTATTACTTTACCATTTTTTGATTTACTGCAAATCACGTAGCAAGCTTCCAGTCAGAGACAAAATTTTTTCTGTCTTCATCCAGGCAATTTTTATTCGGTCGATTCCGCAAAACAGTAAATACGAATTTTTTTCTTTTAATTTCGAGCAAATATGCTTGTTAAGATATTGAAACCGGGACATCTGATAACAAACACGACAATAATCAAATTATTCCACCCATCAAAGTACTTTGATGTGGCGCTTTTTTCTTTAATAATAGGAATTATGCGCGATGACGTCAAAACAATTTCTCGCAGCGTCAAACCGAGTATTGGTGGTGATCGCTTCGCGTGTGTTGTTGGTGTTTAGAGAAATAATGAATTCCCCTCGTCTGTTTTTTTCACTCTTTGTTCGAAATGCCTCAATGGTGTAATACCTAGGGCTGTACAACCTCTTCAGACATGAAAATCAAAACTCCTGGCATCGCTTACCGCAGGAGAAGAACTGCTTTCGAAATGGCTTGCAAAAATTCGGCGAATAAACACGCCAGTTAACGAGTACTCGAGGCTATGTGGCGACCACTTTGAAGCCGACTGTTTTAGGAAAATCCTGGGTTCCTTGCTTGTCAACTTGAAACCAGGGTCAATTCCCACAAAGTTTTGCTTTGTGCAAGAAAAAACACCGAGGAAACCTCCATCCAGTGTTATAGTATGTAGTTTGAATTTTTAATATCTTAGCGTATGTGATATGTATTTTTATGGGCTGATGAATTGATCGTGTTTAAATAAAGATTACATTACATTACATTACATCAGAGCGAAAATCGGTCGAACGAATGCAGCCGACTTAGTACGTAAACACAGTGTCGGACGATTTGCCAGAAACATGTGATGGCTTTGAAAGTGACAGCATTGTCTGGATCAATAAGGTCCTTATCGAGAGCACTATTTATATAACTTTGAACTCTGAAAGGGACAGTTGATTTCTTTTAGTTTGATCATCCAACATAAAATACCGGTATGCCGGGGAAATAAGCTATTCACGTCTATTTATTTTTCGACCAAGGATCGCTTCGTTCCGCTCAATTTCGCTCCTTTCCTGCAGGAAAGCCATCTCTTTAACACAGGAATAGTCAGTTGACTAGGGGTGTTCACTCTTAAGGAAACTCCGTCGATATCATCCTCAGAAAGAGTGATTTTAGGCGAATTTCCTACAGCCATGGCCGATGTGACATATATTTTTCTCTGATATTCCCGCGAAACCATCACCACCAATGTTGTCACTTTCAAAGCATGATCACATGTCCGTGACAGTCAGCGGTACGTATTGAGGGCTCGCGAGGGAGCTAAAATTCACACTGATCATGCGCAGGACGATCAGCTTGGTTAGATAATGGCGGCTGGTGCAAGAGCCGTGTAAAAATAGTCGGGGCCTCTTTCTTCAGATTCCGCAACGGTTTCTCATCAGATATTCTCTGGGGAAACCAAAAAAAAAAAAAAAAAAAAAGAAGGAAGCAAATTGCTTCCCGAATTTTTTTTTCGAGTGGAGCGCTTGATTTCCAGGCGGAACGGTAAGTACAGAACAAGTTCCTTGCTTGTTGCCTGCTCAACTGAGTAGCCTCGGGTAAAACTGCTTTGAACTAAGAAAAAAAAATCACATTTTATTTCCAGACTCAGTACTTAGTCAAATGGCTAAATTATAGCTCCTTTGACAAAAGTTGGGAAGACGAAGAAAACCTAACGCTCGATCTTGTCAGGTAAGCATAAGCTTAACTTTGCAGTCTTGACATATTCAACTTGGTTGGAAAGCTGAGCGAATCTGCTTCAAATTTACGGTCAGAATTTATAGTTGTCACAGTTGTCGTTACTGATAAATTTTATTTTAGTATTCATTGGACGATTTTCTCAAATTTATTAAATGTGTACACTATTCATTTCTAATTACATGTTTATAGTTGCCAGAACTAGCATGCCTATTATTTTAGAGTTCATTTCACTGCTAGTTAAATATGAAGTAATTTAATATGTTCATCTGAAGGTAAGACAAACGTTAAATTTGAAATCTATTTCCTAATTGACTTGACTATGTTGTTTTTGCTATTTGTTATATTTATAACCTGGTTGCTGACTTAGTTTATATTTTTATTCTTGCAGAGATTATGGCAAACCTCCAGTTCAACCAGACCGGTCGATAAAAGCTATTTAAACAATAGACTGCTTCTGTCGAGAAACTATCGGCTGATAGTTGCCCCGCGGAAATTTGATTTCTTAAAACAAATATGCTAGTTTTAAGAACATCAAATTTCCAAGGGGCAACTATCAGACCGATAGTTCCGAGACATAAACACTCTATTGTTTTTATTGTTCACCACTAAATTTTCTTCCGCGCCTACCGCTTGTCACAAATGTCAATAATTCGTAACCGTACATTGGCTAAATAATACTTTATACCTGTCACAATTGAAAAGTCACTGTTTTTCCGATCTGCCTAACTTCGCGGCCGTCAAACTATTCAAAACTTTTCACGGATGAGTACTATCAATCCAGGTATTTTCCGCGGACGGGCACTCTCCATCCGGGTATTTTCCGCGGGCGGGCACTATGGGCTGATAGCGTCTCTCTACGGATGAACGTTATCGCGTCACGTGATCGATTTAAACCAATAAGAACCGGATAAAATTTAGTGGTGAACTATAATGACACATAACATGTGTCAGTACTGACTAAATTAAATTAACAAAAGTAGGGGTAATGTGGTAATTGACTTTGAGCACGATTGCTTCCGAAGAATTTTTCATGCAAAGGGATGGTTCATAGACATTCTTTCATTTTAAGTTACTTTCTTTGCCATAATTTACAAATGTGGTTATTACACAAAATGTTTCTAGACCAATACCAAAGAATGGTAGGTCTAGCTAAAAGTTAGGTTTCCTCTCAAGATTCTTAGACAAGACAAGACAAGACAAGTCAACTTTATTTAGCCAAGGTGGCCCAGTCTGCTGCGAGGCTGGTATCCTTAAGGGCCCTGGTTTCTATAAAATTTACATATACACATTTCCAATAAAATTACAAAGTTGAATAAAATCTTACAGGCAAAGTTTTTTTTTTTTTGTAGTGCCTTCCAGAGTATCCGCTTTGGATTGACCTCTTTACATATGTATAGCTTATTACATTTTTAAACTCTCTGTAGAGTAAAAGTTTTTTAATTTTTTATAGTTTCATGAGCTGCCACTGTACTCAGCTGACTGTCTTGGATGTGTACTTTCCTGTGCACAAATTTCCTTTTGTTGTTTAATGAGTTCAGCTTTGTTTTTCGGACTGAATCCTTTGGCATTTTTCTCCTTAAGTTCATTTATTAATTCCTTTACTGACATTTTGTCAAAGTCAGGTTCAGTTAGGCTTATGGGCTGTGAAGTATGCAATTCAGGGTCAGCTCATCAACCACTATGTGGTCTAGTTCAATGTTAAGCAGTGGCTTTTTGTCACAGCAATAATTATTTTTTGAATGAGAGGACATTTTGCTGATTTCCTCGAGGGATCTTGCAAGTGGTGGCATGTTTTAGGTATCGTATTTCCTTTGGCAGACAAAACAGACTGTTCAGTTTGAAGAATTGAAAAAGAAAGAGGAATAAAATTTGAATTTCTTGTCATGCGTGCTCCATTGCCATTAATTTTTATTTGTATTTTGTCATCTGTACCAAATGATGGGTTTTGGTGCAGGTAATCCTGGACATATTCCTGGAATAAATCTCCCACCGAACTTACTTTAGCTGCAATGTGTTTCTCTTGGGGTGGATCAATGTGACACATTTAATTTAGGTGATCTCGGCTTTGTTTTTCAAGATAAGACCTAGGGAGACCATCAAATGTTATTGTTAGTTTATGGTAAAAGTTATCTCCCACGCAGAATTTATCAAGCAAGAAAAGAATTTGTTCAATCTTTTCTTTATCTTGCTCTGGAAAGTTGCTATATTTAGAACCTCTAGCATTTTGCCTAGATTCCTGCGAAACCTGCAAGTTGTGAATAACACTTGTGTCCAATTCCAGTACATTTAGGCTACCTAATTCAAGCCCAAAAGATTTGGAAAACCATAAAACTGTATCAGCTATTGAGAGGAAGCATTTAAGGGTTCTTGCCTTCTGTTTTGCTTCTGAAACTTGTTTCCCTTTGTGAGCAGAGATGCCTGTTGCCTCCTCTAAAACTGTAATGTAGTTCTCCAGTTCTCTATTTGATTTCTGGAGCTCCCCTATGACTTTATTGCTCTCGGTTAATGAGACGATCATTTCTTGATCTATTTCTTTTGTTTCCTCTCCTAACTCCTTATGCTTGGCCTTCCATTCTTTAATTTTCTCTCTCATGGACTCCATTTCTTCATGAAATTCTCTGACTGATTTCACTTGCCCCTCGCACACGTGAAATTTTTAAACTTTTTCATCCAAGTCCTCTCTGGCTGCACCTTTGGTTTTCTCATACAGTAGCACAACTTTACCGGCAAGTTTAGACAAATGAATGTTGATTTCATTGCGTGTCGATTCATCATCTGTAAAAGCAAAAAGACCACAAGGAATACAATGTTCCAGCAGATCCACGTAATCGATTTTGTGTGCATTTTCAGTTGAGCCGGCCTGTTCGCCTTCACTTCCGGTAGAAAAATTTTGACTGGAAGTGCCTTCAGCACACGGAGATGCGACGATTTTGTGCCACTCTTTTAACAGTGGAAAGGGTATATCCACGGCAAAAATAATCTCATTCACATCAGCTTTTGCTGTGTAACGAATTTCTAGCTGGTTAACCAAAATGATGTAATTTATTTATACTCCAAATACTTAATTTATTAGTCCCAGGCTCTAAATGAAACGGGGAGGCTACAAAGCATAGAATTGAGATTCTTGGGATGCAAAATGAAGGACGTTGCGCGATCAAAACGATGAATCTACGAGTCCATTACATGGCTCGTGACTGCCTTCCTCTGGCCCTTTAAATCGCGGATTTTAAAGCATCGTCATCGAAAGTATTTTCCCTGATTTTCAGCGTCTTTTGGAACCGGTTTAATGGCAAGGAAACCCTTTTATTTCAAGCTTAAAATGAAGTTTCAGCTGTAAAAAAAGCAAGTGGATTTTTGAAAGGATACCAAAACCCTGCTGAGACCAGTTGACATTTTCGAGAAAATGGGAACTCAGCAAGCTAATAGAGAAGAAATATGGTGGATTTCAAGCATGTTTGTGCTGAGAAAGATTGGACTTGGGAACCGGTTTAACCACTACGAAAATATTAACTACGCGATTCTTCAGGTTGTACGAGATGTTAACTTTGTTTTAAGATTTTTGAACCTTGGGCTGAAGCTTCCAAAGCGATGTAATAAAGAATAATGAATCAAGGTAACTCAAAATCTCACTGTTTTCTTTGTAACGGCTTGAATTACGCGTTTGTATTCTAAGACTGTATTGGGCATCAATGCGCCTACTCGGCGGCCATACTGTCACGGATTTCTGGCCATGAAGCCATCGCATGTTTCTGGCAGATCGTCCGACGCTGTGTTTACGTACGAACTCGACTGCTTTCATGCGACCGATTTTCACTCTGATGGAGGTTTCCTCGGTGTTTTTTTCTTGCACAAAGCAAAACTTTGTGGGAATGGACCCTGGTTTCAAGTTGACCAGCAAGGAACCCGGGATTTTCCTTAAACAGTCGGCTTCAAAGTGGTCGCCACATAGCCATTTCGAAAGCAATTCTTTGTTCTCCTACGGTAAGCGATGCCAGGGCTTTTTGATTTCATGTCTGAAGAGTTTGTACAGCCCTAGGCAATACACCATTGAGGCATTTCGAACAAAAAGTGAAAAAAACAGGCAAGAGGAATTGATTCTTTCTCTAAACACCAACAAAACACGCGAAGCGATCACCACCAAGCCTCGGTTTGACGCTGCGAGAAATTGTTTTGACGTCATCGCGCCTAAGTGCTATTAAAAATTATTCACCGAAGTGGAAGTGAATGGAAGTGGATATCCACCACTTTCATTAACACTGAGATGAAAAATTGTTTTCGTATATACTATACAGAAAGCAAAAAAATAATTTATTTCTGTCGATTTACCAAAAATTGGTCGGAAATTGAATTGTTGACACGCGATTTCGTCTCTTTTGCCGCCCGGAGGTGAGCGGCACTTGCGAATCACTTCCGGACCACCAATCAGCGCAAGACAAAAGAACTATTAACCTGTGTGGTTTATACTAATATTGTAGATATATCTTTTTAATTGCAACGTCTTCGATATTTTAATTACTCAATTTGTAGACTTTTTCCATTATCGAACATCAGAAATACGATTAAATAATGATTCAAGTAGTTACGCGTTTCTTTGTAATGCATATGTACAGGAAAGTACAGCTGAAATTGATCAATCTCCATTTTTATGTACAAGAAACGAAACAAATTACTAAAACATAAGAGTACTCGGTTGAAAAAAAAATGAAAGAACAAAAGATCAAACGACGTATTTTCACTTCTTTTTTATCGAGATGTACATTGCATGCGGCAACAAAGACGGTAAGAGTTTCAAATTACTATCTTACTTTTCCGGTTTTTAAAGATGCTATGATTTAAAAGTAAGTCAAAATCTGGATCCAGCCACCTTAGGACTGGTTATTATCTACTGCCTGAGGGGGGGAGGTTGTGAAGAATTTTGATTGTGTCACACTGCAGTGAGATTTACCTTGTAGTATCCTTATGATCACCCCTCAGTGGCAGTCAGTTTTCTAAGACGACTGATCTTCCCTTCATTGCCCCTGAAAATTATCAACCTCTTAGTCGATAAGTAACAGCAGGAGCCCATCACTTGGAGCAAGCAATTACCCCGCATTCCTGTCTCGGCGTTTTAACAGACTGATCTAGTTTTAGTTTGAATTTACGGCGAATTCTAAAACTCAATAACCAATCACAAGCACGGACTTAATTTTCAACTGACGTCATCATTTCACCGGAAGAAGAAAAAGAAGAAACAAAATGGCGGAGAGAGGCAAAGAATCCTCTGATAGTTCTAGACCTTCTAGCGTAGATTCCAGTGAAGATTTTGAAAGTGGCAGCTCAGAAGAAAGCGGGAATGAAGACGAACCCGATGCGTGCTCGATTTCGCGTCCGTCAGGTTCAAAAAGGAAGAAGAACGATAGCCAGCCTCGATCAACGGGGGAGGCAACAGAAAAACAACAACAAAAGAAGAACAAGAACCAAAAATTTAGTTTAAATAACGACGAACAAGAAGAACTGACCTCCTGGATATTTTGGCAAGAGTACCACATAACCCCTACATTAATTATGCATTCAGTCTTTGTTCAATGGAAGCAGTAGTGGTAACAATAAAACTCTGCAGACTAATAGTATTTGTTTTAAAAATTTGGATTTTTTTTTCTAAGTCTTTTTTTGAAACAGGGTAAGTTTGGCACGTTTTGGCTTTGCCAAACGAAAAACTCAAGTAATTTTCCAGAGGTTTTGGATTTTGTCGCAAGTTTACAGCACTTGCGATTGACTGCTCTAAGCTACCAGATACGCAAAATAGGGTTGAAGCTGTATTCTCAGCAGCGTGGATGAAATTACTATCAAATTTTCGATCTGGAAAGTCTTCCCAGGAGCGTTTAATTGTTGAAAGATTTTTAGTCGGCCAACATTTCAACATCGAAGTGGTCCATGCAGTTATTAGCCTTGTTCATGAATTGGTTTATACCTGTATCTATTCACATATTTAGGGTCGGAAAATGTCTGATACAACTTTTGATACAAAAACATCGAGGCTGTGTACGGAGTCAGACAAAACCCTCTACAGATATTGTGGAGTGGCACTTTACAGAATGATTAAGAGCGTGTCCCTGTAATTTCCGACCACTCGACCTCTGTTTTTCCAGAGGATTATGGCTGTAGCTGGATATGGATTCCGGATTGGCGTAGCCAGTGAGCTCTGATATCTCCAGAGCATTTATCGAGTACGTTGCTCATCGTTCGAAGAGCGATAACGTTCCTAGAAATTTCTACCTGATATCTCCAGTGGGTCGAAATCATCACGGAGCGCTTGGATGACTGTTTTGCGACCACTCGAATTTGTGAATTTGCCGTCTAGGACGCAATACTCTGCATTTGTTTTGCCAATGCATTTCTACCAATTGGAACCATCTTGTACCAGACATTGGATTTTAGGCTCTCAATTGGACTCAGGTAGAAATTTCCAAGAACGTTATCACCCTTCGGACGGTGACCAACGTACTCGATAAATGCTCTGTGCGGATCTCACTCTCCACCATCCATCCTCCTAATCTTGTTGTTATACTTTCTCGCCCGTTTTGTCGCAGTCGGTTGGTCTCCCTGGCGGTTCTTGGTTTGTCGCTCTTTGTATTCGACGCACTGCTCTGTCAAGGTGAAATCACTTAGTTTACAATCATGTTGTTCTTTAAATCCTCTCATTCCTAGGTGTGCGACATTGTTCCACCAGACCAGATGGAGAAGAGAGCGGGAATTTTGAAGGCCGATTGTACCTGACGACCACATCTTTTCAATGTCTTTTAGCTGTTTCAACTGGTTGAGCGGCATTTGGTTTGTTCCCAAGACCCTTTTCCTTCAAATCTTTTTTCTTGATGGATAGCATCGTTGGAACTTCTTCGAACTCAATGGCTGAAGATTTTTCGAGGTTGAAGCTATCTATTGCCGGTGGACATGGACGCTCCAGAAAGTACCTTGGTAAACCATTGCGGTAAGTTTGTAATGTTCCTGGTTCCTATTCTTTGCCTTTATTTTCTTTTGTCGTCTGCCTTATTTCTAGAAAGAAGTGCTAGAGGAGCCGCGGTGATACTTCCTTCGAAATTGCATCGCGATCAATTTGTTTGCCGTGATTTTCACTGTATGGGTACCAATATCAGTTTCAGAAAGAAGAGGAAAAGAGAGCTTATTATAAAGTTTTGCCTGTGTTTCAATACTTGAAATAAAGTAATTATTAGATATGATGAATATATGAAGTTCATATATTTTGAACTGCGGTTATAGATACGTATGATGCACGATCTTCGCAGTAGAGAGCGCTATTGATGCAATAGCGAAAATCAGACCTGAAAAAAATCAGGCCTGTACGGGATTCGAGCCACTGACTTCTGCGATACTAGTGCAGCGCTCTACCAATTGAGCTAACAAGCCAACTGGAAGCAGGCCGTTAAGTTGATTCGTAATAAATCCGTGATGATAAATCAAATATGATGAATATATGAAGTTCATATATTTTGAACTGCGGTTTTAAATGCGTATGATGCACGATCCTCGCAGTAGTTTTTTCTAAGTTCGACAGTAAGTTTGGAACTGATTTTGTTACAAAAAAACAGTTGTAGTACAATAACCCCATCAGCTGTACATGTGTTAGTTTTTGTGTGTATGATATGTCACGGTGATTAACCTTGAAACTGAGTGAAAATTGATACAATTTTCTCACCTTGACCTCATCCCACATCATGACTCCAACTCCTAATGGTCTGGGGTGTCCTTCCTCCTCTCTCTCCTTCTGGTAGTTGACATAGGCTTTGTGTTGACCATAGAGGTACTCATCATCAATACCAGCCTTCTCAGAGCCATCTTTGATTATCTGCTTCAGAGTTTTAGAACGTGGCAGCTGCAAAATATTCAGGTCTCTCAAAGCTTGGTATGCTGATGGGCTTCTGTTGTAGACAGCCGGAGCTACTCAACAATAGAACAAACAAAATGGTAATTTTCAGTAATGGATAGCATCTGCACTGATTGACTGACTGACTTGTGGAGAGGCCTGTAAGCTAACTACTCTGGCTTAGGAAGATAAGTGGATTGCTAAGAAAAATTCATTGATTGATTGATTGATTGATTCATTGGTTGATTGATTGATTCATTTATTCATGCATTGATTGATTGATTGATTCATTCATTCATTCACTCATAAACCGCCTCCCGGTTAGCTCAATGGATAGAGCGCTGGACTGCTGTGCAGGAGGTCGAGGGTTCAAGCCCCGGCCGGACTAACACACAGGGTCTTAAAATAATTGAGAAGAATATGCTACCTTTCTATAACATTAAGAAATGGTTAGATATTCTAGTCTTCTCGGATAGGGACGAATAACTGGAGGTCCCGTCTCTTGCAGGGTTAGGGGTAGGAGACGTTAATTTCCCACACACGAGATTACTGTGTGATGGATGTCCTCCCCTGGGGTGGGATGGGTGGGATTTAGTGGGGGGACTACTCGCATGATTCGCGTATGTTCCGTTCTAGTCCTACCCTACTGCAGTGAAAGTGGCTAGAAAAAAAATCATTCATCCTTCACTCATTCACTCATAAATCATTCATTAATTCAATCAATCAATCAATCAATCAATCAATCATTCATTCATTCATCCATTAAATCAATCAATCAATCATTCAGTCAATTAGTCAGTCGCTTATTCACAGATTTATCAATCAGGAAGTAAAGAGACGAAAGGCTTACATCCCTGAAAGACAACACCCAGCATATGACTGTGGATTTTTTGTTGGTCTCAAAAATTACTTGTATACACCGAATCGAAATATGGCGTACAATTTGAACTGCCATTGTTCTGGACTTACTAGTCTCTCACACATGTGATAATCCTTTTGTGTTTTCCACGTGAAGACGAGGCTGGTAAGTCCAGAACAATGGTAATTCAATTTGGACGCCATATTTCAATTCGGTGTATGACACCCACTTTTATCTATTACTTACCAACTCGTACAGTAACTGATGACCATCGATTGCCATTCTTCCCATTCACTGTTAGTGAAATGAAAACAGCAAGTCAATGCAATTGATCATAAATCATTCATTCATTCAATCAATCAATCAATCAATCATTCATTCATTCATTCATCCATTAAATCAATCAATCGATCATTCAGTTAATCAGTCAGTCGCTTATTCACAGATTTATCAATCAGGAAGTAAAGAGACAAAAGGCTTACATCCCTGAAAGATAACACCCAGCATATGTTTGTAGATTTTTTGTTGGTCTCAAAAATTACTTGTATAACACCCACTTTTATCTATTACTTACCAACTCGTACAGTAACTAATGATCATCGATTGCTATTCTTCCCATTCACTATTCATTCATTATTCACATTCCCATTCACTGTTAGTGAAATAAAAACAGCAAGTCAATGCAATTGATTATAATTAAATATGTATAAGTAATCATATGAATGCGAGTGCAATTATTAAGGATTTACACTACTTGTTATTTTTGAAAATTATCTCAAATTTCAGAGTTTTCAAAACTCACGAGTAGTGTGAATCTGTCATAATTGCTCAAGCTTTCATGGGATTACCCATTTATTACTCATTCATTACCTCACGGAGAAAGTTACGAAAGAGCGTGTTGTTAATCTGCAATGCAGTGCAAATTAACAATTGATGATAGATTTGCCTGCTCTTAGCCAATCACAATGAAGTAATTTTCTCTGTCATATAATAACATATTGTAAAAGACATTAGGAACTATAGTAAAAAATTGAACAACAGCAGCTAGGAATGACAGACAGGGTAAAATGGCTGTGACATTCAAATTATGTGGTGTTTGAATACTTCAGTTGCTATAAGCAGCTGAGATGTACATGTAAACAGATCGAAGCATTACGTGTATAGAACAAAATTACTACGACGAAACTCAGCATTATTCCTTTGATCTTTCAAGAAACTCTCTCGATCTTTCTCCCATATGTCTTTCACTAAGTTTCCAGCTTTACGTCCCTTTCCATCTTTGTACTGGTTCCCTTCATTGACGATCCTAGAATGCTCCTCTTTCCCTTCATTAGAGTTTTCAATCGCCTCTATAAGCTTACGAAGTTCGGAAGACTGTTCTTGTGGCTATTCAATACGTGTTTGTTTATACAGCTTTCTGAATTTCTTGTCCATTCGCGATCGAAGTTGGCGACTGTTACTTAGCCGAAGGGATTTGCTTTAGGGAGACAAATATTGAATTGGGTAATTACTACTGGGATTTCGCCGCTCCTCTCGTTTAGTTGAGTCTAGGGATTGTCTATTTTCGAGTGCGCTTTTCGTATATCGTTCGCAGACGAGACAATTCCCACAGATTTTCTGCAATCGGTCTGAAATCAACTTGCGGTAATTCCAGGGACGTGCCATACTTTGCAGTTTTTCGAGTACAAGGATATTCCATTCAAAAAGCACACATTTTTGGGAACGTAACCCAGTCCTTTACGCAAGTCATGACCATCAAGACCAACCAAGCCCGGGCAAAGAACACGCGTGTTTGAAAGCCATTTGTGAGCCAAATTCACAAGTTCTGCGGACTCCACTGGAAAGCCCAATCTTCCGTCTTCTATTTTCCGAGATCACAAAATTGGGCTATCTAGCCGCCATTGACCATGCGCATAAATTATAAGTCTAACAGGCTGAAATGGACCGGAACTTGGAGAAAACGGCAGATTTCTAGACTCTTCAATGATCAAGGCAGAAGAAGGCGCCGTGGATTCCGCCGGCAACGGGAAGAAATCACCATCCCCTATCGACCGCACTTCCCAAAAATAATCTGAACTCGACAAGGTGGAGGCTTAGGAGGTAAGTGTGGAATTATCTTGAACCTTCCAAGCAAGCTCCTTGTTTTTTTGGGCTTGTTTCTGTGCAATCCTGCAGCGTAAAATATCCTTTAGGGAGGTCGAGGTGTTCGAGGATGAAGACTCACTCACAACTTGCTTGCGTGGCTCCTTGTATTGACATTCTCGATCATGATCATCGCTTCAATTATGCCGCTTCATTATTTATCAAATACTTTACGGCATTACAAAACACAGGAACAACGTCCGAAAAGGGATAAAGTTTGATCAAAAAGAAAACTCCAAAATAGACACTGCGACTTCACCCTGAGGATGAGTCACTACAATCGATAGTTTTTTCCATCTCTCTGCAAGTTGAAAGTGTGATATATATGGCAAAGAATGGTGGGAGACTGAACGTGAAGAAGGGGAGGAATGGAACAAGGAAATGGAGAGAGAATTGGTGCATTCAGCGTATTTTTATTATGTCGACATGTCCACCAGCTGAAACCGCCATTTTGTTCTTACCGATCCGCGCTGACATAGACCGGAAGTCACCTATTTCGCGGGAAAAAATAGCCTAAAAATAGACCGATCTATGAAAATGCCGTGATATAGCCTCAGTATGGTAGTTGCTTGGTCCAAGTAATGGGCTCCTGGTAACGGCTGGTTCCTTAGTAAGGTCATATAGATTAAAAGAGAGAGGGGGAAAGTTATTCTTTAAGAAAGGAAATACCTGAACAATTTTTTTCTTTTTTACTACGCTTCCTTTTGCCTTTCCTTTGATATTTCGAGATGCTTCAGCGACGTTTGTGGATACGAGAGATGATATGGAAGCCATATTGACCTTTATGCTCGATTCTTTGGACGGAGAATGACTATACGAAACGTTGTGGAGTACCTCTCCCCCCTCCCCTCCACCCCCACCTTACCACTTCCCAGACTTCAATTTTCAACTTTTCATGGCTACCACATACAGCATTGTATACACTCAATTGCAAAAACGTTGACACTTAAAGGCGTTTACAGTGAACGATGAGACCCTATGGCTCTCTGGATACACGTATGCACAGTGGTGAATGATGGAAGCTATCCACGCTTTCTTGGAAGAAAAGGAATGTCATAACAAAAGTGTGAGAAAGTGAATCACTAATCGAGTTTCTGCATGCGCATTTCCCATAAAGCTGTTTGGTTGATCCCATCCTTCATGGATCATACATAATGGTGCACTGTTGTGAAGGGCTGAATGTTATTTTGTTTGAGCTGCCTAGCTGCGCATGCTGAGGAGGAGCATGAAAGAGGAGGAGCATGAAAGAGGAGGGGCATGAAAGAAGAGGAGCATGAAAGAGGAGGAGCATGAAAGAGGAGAAGCATGAAAGAGGAGGAGCATGAAAGAGGAGGGGCATGAAAGAGGAGGAGCATGAAAGAGGAGGAGCATGAAAGGTAAAGCTTGCGATTGTGTGTTTCTTTGAGACAGCCGACCACGTTTGCAAAAAGCAGACGATTTCGCTATCTCCATCACGACTTGTTAATAGCAGACCACTCGAAGTGAATCTGCGCGTTGTTGCAGTTGTTTGTTAAGGTCTGGTTAAAAAAATTCGAACACCTTCTGGAATTGAATCTTGGTATTGTTGCATGTGACGATAGGTTTCGCGCCCAAACTGAACTCTCGTGGACGGCACAACAATAACGGGGGAAAACTACCTTTCTAGAGCGACTCGGCTGCGAGAACGGGAACTCGTCACCATTCCCTAGTACAGGCGACCTCTTCGAATGAACTTTTACGGAAGTCAAGGACGAAATAACCTTTGGTATCACAGTAAACTTTATTTTAGATCAGGACAACAACTGACACGACCTCAAGTGTATTCAAGTTTGTAATCTCAGATGTAATGAAGGATGTCAGTAAGGATTTAATCAACGATGTAATTGAAAAACCTTTACAAAGTACCAACTTAAATATTGAACTGGTGTGAGGTTCTATTTTGTTCTTTAAATTGACAATATTTGAGTAAGAGTACGAAAGAACGGAAAGGCCTCTTTGAAGAGAAATGATTTGTATCTAAATATATATATGTCGAAATTGGAAGAAACTTTATGCAGTTAAAAATAGGAAACTTAGGTGAGAATTCACAGCTTTGATATTGACAACGTACTCATGGTAATTACAACAGAGCAGCTAATAAAATAAAATGAAAACTACAATTAAACGTTTCTGCTTATCTAAGCAAGATTGGTGTTAAGTTTGATCGTATGAAAAGAAATTGAAGTTACGAGTATAAACTCAGCTGCCAATTACGTACCATGAGAACCGATTTTGCCAGAAAGATCATTAGAGCTTATGTTTACGAAAAACTTCACTAATAATGAATAACAAAAGTACCGAGATGCAACTGTACAACTTAAGTTGACTATTCAAAACTACTGAGGCTTTTCATCTTTTTAAGACATCACAATGAAAGAAACTCGTATGAATTGAGAACGGCTAGGGTGACGAAAACAACGAAAAAATACGCGCAAACGACCATACGGAAGAATCACTAAATTTTCCCGTAACATGCAGTTGTTTTTAGCTCAGTACTACTGAATTTTTTATTGCACAAGATCATCATTATTACAAAGCTTTGCAGTACAATCAAATTAACACAATCCTGAGCAGGAAGTCTCAGAAGCTTTTGTACGCTTATCTGGGAGACTCCTTGATATTGATAAGACAAGTCTGACGGTCTACGGCTTACAGATTCTGCACATTGATTCGCATTTACACATATGTTACATTGGTATTTAATATACTTCTTTGAACTATTCCTGAGAATATGATTTTTTAAATTTTCGTTTGAAAGTTGATTTTCATTGGATATTTTTTAGATCACTTGGTAAACTGTTCTATATATCAAATCACTGAAAAATAATGCTTCATTTTCTGAGGTTTGTTTTAATACAAGGCTTGTGTATTTTCTTTTTTGAACGAGTGTTTTGATTGTGAACTTATTCAGTAGTCTTGAAATACTTTTTAATGAGATAGGTAACTGACTGTTTGAAAGTTTACTCATTAAAATAGCAATGGTGTAATAATTGACTTGATGAAGTTTCTCGAGGTTTAGCTTAAAGAGCTAACACTCGATGAATTCGATTTTGTTGAAGTTATTTTTAACTGCTACCGAAGTCAGTTGTCGAGGTTTAGCTCAAAGATGCGAACATTAAGAGGCTGTCCACCTTAGAACGGATAAGGAAAATTTCGGACCTTCACCGATTTCCCTGATTTTTACTGTGAAAGTCGATACTCCTATCCCAGGAACAAATATTGCGTTTATTTTGAATCAGTCTGGTTTTTTCATTTTTTACGAGATTTTCAAGGTGGCCTCAAAGGCACCCAGTTTCTTCCTCGGACCTCCATAATTTAGCTACAAAGTCGAACGCTGCTGAAGCCGTAGTTTCAACTCTAACGAGCTTTCTATTTTATATGTCTAAGATCAACCCTCTGCCACTACGTTAACGGTCAAATGATTACACTGTATATATTTTTCACTGAGTTACAAATTTTTCAAAATACTTACCTCGAGCACTGAAATTTGTGATGTGTGAGGTACATGTGGTTGAAAGCTATTTTCTCTTATGTGGTACCTGATCAAATCTATTACAGCCTATAAGCACTTACACCTAATAAGTAAATTATGGAATAAAACTTTTGGGCACTCTTCATGGCGCGCCGCACAGAGCTTTTTGCAAATTTCATAAATATTCGCCATTTTGATCGAAATCAAAGATAACGCAATCCGACCGACAGGTAAATTTGGGATCTGAGAACTTGTTACAAATCATAAAATAAAACTGAAGAGCAGATTTTTATATTGAAAAATACATATCATACGGTGGCTTCAAAGGGACATACACTTTCCTCTCTCTTTTTTTTCACTTGCGACTTAGCTGCTACTTTCTTGCGACTTAGCTGCGACTTTCTTGCTACTTTCTTGCGACTTAGTTGCTACTTTCTTGCGACTTAGCTGCGACTTTCTTGCGACTTAGCTGCGACTTTCTTGCTACTTTCTTGCGACTTAGCTGCGACTTTCTTGCTACTTTCTTGCGACTTAGCTGCGACTTTCTTGCTACTTTCTTGCGACTTAGCTGCGACTTTCTTGCTACTTTCTTGCGACTTAGCCGCGACTTTCTTGCTACTTTCTTGCGACTTAGCTGCGACTTTCTTGCGACTTAGCTGCGACTTTCTTGCTACTTTCTTGCGACTTAGCTGCGACTTTCTTGCTACTTTCTTGCGACTTAGCTGCCTGGTGCATCAGCCGGCCAGGTTGTTTTATTTGAAAACAACGTAGACTCCTATAAACAATAGGTAGTCTGTTTTGCCTTGGCTTTACAGTATAGCTATGAAGTTTTTCGCCGTTTTCTTTTTCATTTCGGTGTGCTCTACATCGATGGCAGTGCTTCCATCTTACTCTCCGGCAATAAGGAACAATGCAGTAATACGCGACGAGATAATCAAGGACTACTTCAATCTTGGGCTTACTGCACCTGAAATTGCATTATTTCTCGTAAGTGTACATGGTATCGGGATCTCGTTAAGACAATTGAAAAGAATACTTAGACGGTTGGGATGTACAAGACGTCGGCGTCGAAGTAATTTGAATGAGGTGGTAGAAGCAGTCGAGGAGGAACTGAAGGGGAGTGGAAGCCCTCTCGGATATCGAGCAATGCATCAGAGACTCATCAATCAGCACGGTCTTGTTACTACGAGGGAAGTCGTTCGACATGTTTTGAGGGTTTTTGATCCTGAAGGGGTGGAGCATAGGTCACAGCATAGACTACGACGACGAATTTACAGATGTAAAGGACCAAATTACTTATGGCACATTGACGGCTACGACAAACTAAAACCGTTTGGATTCTGCATTCATGGTGCAATTGATGGCTTTAGTCGAAGGATCCTATGGCTGGAGGTTGCATCTTCGAACAACGACCCTCGTATAGTAGCTCAATATTTCTTAGACTATGCAAGACAGTTAGGAGGTACGGCAAGGATAGCACGTGGAGATAGGGGATCTGAGAACAGGAACTTAGCAGCTATTCAGCGTTTTTTTCGGCGGTCCATGAATGACGACTTTGCAGGTGATAAAAGTTTCATGTATGGGAAATCTACAGCAAACCAAAGAATTGAAGCATGGTGGGGACGTTTGAGGCAAGGATGTGCAGAATGGTGGATTACATTTTTTAAGGACTTGAGAGATTCTGGTTTGTATCACGATGATGATATAATACACCGCGAATGCCTGAAGTTCTGTTTCATGGATGTCATACAAAGTGAACTACACAGAGCTGCACTGGAATGGAATGTTCACCGAATTCGACCGTCTAGCAATGTGGAATCTCCGTCGGGAAAGCCAGATGTACTCTACTTCGTTCCAGCATCAGCTGAGAGCCAAGATTACATGACTCCTGTTGACATCGACGAAATCGAAATCGCACAGGATACGTGTGCCGAGCAACCACAAGCGAAAGGATGTCCCTACTTTAAAGAGCTCTGCGATCTAATCATGGAGGATGAAGGTCTAGAACCAGCTACAACAGCAGAGGAAGCTCTACAACTGTACTTAGATCTACTGGACCATATTAATGCCATACCATAGAAGAATGGTTGAATTTCATTCCTGTTCACAGGCTACCCAGCATGAGCAGTGTTTTTGGTACACTCAAAAACAAAGCTTTGTATGCGGTTAGTTAAGGGGCTATGTTAGGTTCGCAAATATTCAGTGTGGCCAAATGTACATCGGAAGGTATTTATTGTTGGTCAGATCTAATGCCGCTATCATTTTGTAGCTAGATACCGAGCCACACAAGTAAATTAATTAAAAATGCTAATTAAAATCAACTTTATTTCTTCTCTGTTTCCAACATGTTTTCTAAATGTGGAAAGGAACTTAAACTCTTGACGCTAAGAACGGATTATTTTCATTCATAAACTACACACCTGTGGGGGAGAGAAATTGCCTGACCCACCATTCACACTCTTTACAGTACAGTGTATTATAAAGATATCATCTGGCCAGGTAATTCGAAATCTATGAACTCAACAAGGTAGAACAGCAAAGTAAATAGCAGGTAACGAACTATTTTCCATTCCATTTTAAAAGTGTTATGTTAACACAACCTATTAGAGTACACATGAATGACATGTATAAAAAGAAAAGAATAATTAATCCCCTATTGCAATGAGCAGCATTATCCTTATTATCTCAGTGCAAGTATGTCGCCCCCGCAAACCGAACCAAGAGCTTGCAAATCTCCATCTGTTGCCATCCTCACAGCTGTAAAGTCCATCTGTAGTAAGGAAAAATGAGTTTATCTTAGAGTCAAACTAGTCAAGTAAAATAAGCCACTTGAGGTGTAATACGAATACGTAAACTTGAAAAAAACACACAAAATACTTGCAGGTCCTATGGGTATATTTCCCAAGATAAGAAACACAAAAAGGAAAAAATGGCAACAGATACTATAGAATAATACATGGATGTACACAGATATGGAAGTGCTCAACTCAATATATCATGTACAGCAAACAAATAAGATCTTGAGTTTATATGGAATTTCTCTGCAAGTGTCCAACTTAATATATCAAGCAGTAAATAAGTAAGATCTTGAGTTTAATGCAAGAAGAGAAATTCCATATGTATACAAGCAACATTTGCCGTATATCATGTTCAACATGTACATGCCATATATCAGGCCCAACGTTTGCCCTACATCAAGTTCATCTACTTTGGAATGTTACTTAAATTAGTGGGCAAAGGACTACATGCTTGTCCAATTTGGAAGCAATTAAATTAAAAAAAAAACTTTTTTTCTCTCATCCAATTATTTCCAAATCAGTTACCTTGGATTCAAGGAATGATAAATAGCTACCAATAAAAAAATTATTTTGTATGCAATAAAATTAACTTCACTAAACTCGTTTGGGAGTAAAATTTCTTTCAAATTATAAACGCAAAACCGAGGTTAGTCTGGCTAGTTTTAATACTTACAAAAAAAAGTTAATTGGCAGCCATTTATGAAAAGGGTCAAAACTATTCCTAGTGAAGCACAAATAACCGTCCCATCTTGAAGTTAAATGATTAAAGGTTTCTCGAATGTAAACCAAACGTAACAAGAAGGTAAGGAAAGTGTAAAAAGACAATCTGAGATATCAAATTTAAGTGCGCCACAATCTCGAGTCCAGTACAGGAAACGGTTGGTAATAAATTCTTACCCTTTCGTCTTTAAACTGTTGGCAAACGCCATCTTTAATCCCACGTTTTTCTTTTAAAAAAATGAAAATCTAAAGAGAATGAAGCCAAATATAAGTTTTTGTACCTTCAGCATTTCTAATTTGAACGAATGACAGGAGAAAGTGTCAAAATACCTGGTTCGGACCTCCGGAACTAGCTGTTCTCCTAGAGAATCCATGTTGTTTATCGGCAATGCAACCTAGCCTGCGTCCCACTCGGCCCAGCTAGGTAGCCAGGCAGCTAAGTCGCAAGAAAGTAGCAAGAAAGTCGCAGCTAAGTCGCAAGAAAGTAGCAAGAAAGTCGCAGCTAAGTCGCAAGAAAGTAGCAAGTCGCAGATAAGTCGCAAGAAAGTAGCAGGAAAGTAGCAGCTAAGTCGCAGCTAAGTCGCAAGAAAGTAGCAAGTCGCAGATAAGTCGCAAGAAAGTAGCAAGCAAGTCGCAGGTAAGTCGCAAGAAAGTAGCAAGAAAATCGCAGCTAAGTCGCAAGAAAGTAGCAAGAAAGTCGCAGCTAAGTCGCAAGAAAGTAGCAAGTCGCAGTAAGTCGCAAGAAAGTAGCAGGAAAGTAGCAGCTAAGTCGCAGCTAAGTCGCAAGAAAGTAGCAAGTCGCAGATAAGTCGCAAGAAAGTAGCAAGAAAGTCGCAGCTAAGTCGCAAGAAAGTACCAAGAAAGTCGCAGCTAAGTCGCAAGAAAGTAGCAAGAAAGTCGCAGCTAAGTCGCAAGAAAGTAGCAAGAAAGTCGCAGCTAAGTCGCAAGAAAGTAGCAGCTAAGTCGCAAGAAAGTAGCAAGAAAGTCGCAGCTAAGTCGCAAGAAAGTAGCAGCTAAGTCGCAAGTGAAAAAAAAAGAGAGAGGAAAGTGTATGTCCCTTTGAAGCCACCGTAATATCATGCGACTTTTTCGCCGTTAAGTTGAAAACATTGGTGTTCTAAAGAGGAAAGACCTGTGTTTATAGTTAATAAATTATGCAAATTAGCGTTATTTAAAATTGTGTCCATAAAAATTTTTTTCTACGATGTTCTTAAACACAAAGAGCTGTCTCTTTTAACTGAAGAGCATATTATTCCACACTTCTAAGGCAAGGTATGTTTTGTGTTTATGGCCATTTTCATCTCCCACGAAGCGCTGATTAAGTAAAACAGCTGTGTTTGTTTTGCACGCTTATCGCCAACTAATTCAGTTATCATCAACCACAGAGAAGTGGACATCGAAGATCTTACCTGTAATATTTCCTTAACCTCTCTTCAGTAGCAAGAGATGTTTTTTTTTCCCGGCAAGACGCAACAGAGCTCGTTTTCCTAACAGCTTCTTTTATCTTATGCCGGATTATTTTTCCCTTCTTCGAAACTTTGTTTACTTCGATGTAATTCAATTATTATCCATTGGGATCTACACCAGTTGTCATGTAACATTTACTGACTTAACTGCGCAAGCATTCATGCTTTAGTGTTTGTTTGTCGGAAAGATGTCTGCCGAACCCTTAAATTGTTCTCTTTACGAAATAGTACAGACTCAGTGTGGGTCTAGTAGGGAAGAAACGAAGCAAGTTTTGCTCTCCGACTGCAACGCAGATATATCCGCCCATTTAGTTAGCTGCCACTTTTCCAAATGCAGCGCTATTACGGAAGCCGAGCTAATCATGGCAAGAACGGGAATATACCAATTGTCGAGAAGTCAACTCGCGGGTATGACAATCTGCCCGAGGCACCGACACTCACTAGGAAGATTCTGGAGGGGTCCAAGATCCACACCGGGAAGAGTACAAGTGTGTCGGGCAGCCACGTTGTAAACTTCCAAATGGGCGACCAAGTTAAACTTATATTTGGCGTAATCGCTGCTGTTGGATCACGTAAGTACCATAAGCCTTAACTTGTGGTTCGCTAGTTCTATTTTCCAGCCCTGCACTCCTACAAGTCTACCCTTACTATACACTACTCCTAAAAGTTTCTGTTATTGTTGCTCACATTTCAACTTTCCCGTAGCTCATACTAAACTGCCAAATAAATTTCTTCCTTTTTGTAAATATTTTTGGTTTTCTTTGTTTTGTTTTTGTTTTATTTTTTTTGTTTTATTTTTGTTTTTGTTTTATTTTTGTTTTTTGTTTTGTTTTTTGTTTTTGTTTTTGTTTTTGTTTTTTGTTTTTGTTTTATACTGGCCTGCGTAGCTGGCAACTTAGTGAGCGGCAATATTCTGGAGCAGTGGATCGGGCGTGTAAATTTCTTCCCATTCCCCTCGCGTCGACGCACCTTACCGCTCAAGAATACTCTTCCTTTAAACACATACACAAGGACGTCAGCTGGTCAGGCCTGTAATATTATACATTACGATCGCGAGTTATTAATCGTTTGCACTAATCTATAGCTGTCTACATCACTTGCCGGAAGAAGCATGCTGAACGATTGTTGAGTTTAAGATGGCGGGGTTCTGCCGAAGGTTCACAAGACCAAGAGGGAGCAGTTTCTGAAAGGTTTGTTGGATCTATTTATTGTCCCTTAGATTCCGTACTTTTCTCGCTATGTATTTAGCTTGCGCATGCCACATCAACCATGTACACCAGGCAAGAAACTTCGAAAAATAATGTGTTAGTAGCTGTGGAGTAAACTTAATATGAAAACGACACTGCTGGATAAAGATGAAACCCTTCTTTTTTTCGCAAATTAACCCCTATATATGCCTTTCCGTTTTACTGAGTCTTTCAATAAAAAGAGGCATTATAGCTGATAAAGCATGTTCAGAAAAGCTCGTTTACTTTTCTCGTTGTTAGTGAGACTGTCTTATCTCTCAGACCAGCCAGATCGGATGCGAAAGCTACTATACAAGCACATTCAGCCGAAATGGAGACCACTCCATTCCGTAATTTTCTCACTCCAAAGCCTTGCTCTAGTCCCGGCTGGGGTCCAGGGAGTGCTCAAGCAACCTCTCTTCAGAGCACCGAAACAGAGATTCTCATCACTTCCAACGCAGCGATGGACAAAATTGCCAGCAATATTACTTGCACGCGACTACCACTAACTTCACGACTGGACTCATGGGATGAAAGCACTGCAGCACAAAGACAATACTGCATCCACAAAGCGGCTGAAGACTGCATGCTGGTGTGCGATGTGATAGCCCCAAACGACGGTAAGCGGCTTTTTCATGCCTTGGTATCTGCAGGTGAAGAAAAGAATGATAAAGTAGTAGCCGATGACGTGCTGAAAGCCTTGATGACCGCTTACAAGAATGCTGAAGCCAAAAGCACCAAAACGCAAATTCTAAGCCTTTATGCCTATAAGTATTCAATTAGCACGTTAAAGAAACTTCACTCACCATACGATAAGTTGTCAACTCGTCAGATACAAAGAGCGCGGTGTCATGCAAAAACAATAGCTCCTGGAAGAGTGCCTGAGAAGAAAAAACATCATCGTGTGCGTACTGATATGAGTAAAGTGGACCATTTTATCGAGTTCATTAATCGTCCATATTTTTCCCAGGACGTGTCTTACGGAACTATGTCGCTGCAGTTAGACAGTGGTGACACCACTGAGATGCCAAACGTCGTGCGTATAGTGAAGCGCTCTACAATGATTAGCCAGTACATGCAATTCTGTCAGGAGGAGACTTGTGAACCTCTAGATCGCTCTACTTTATTCAAGACTCTTGAAGTCAGAGAAACCTCACAGAGAAAGTCATTGCAAGGCCTCGACAACACTGCTGCCGATGGTTCAGCTGGCTTCCATAAAATTAAAATGATAGTCGACGACTTAGAGAAAGGGGGAATGAAATGGCAATGGGGCGCTGAAGTCAAAGAAAGGCTGAGGAAAGCAAAACGCTACTTGAAGACTGATTTTCGTGTTCATTGCAATCCAGAGAAGGCTGTATGTCCTGATCATTGCCGTAAGCTCGCTCTTAGTGATGAACAAGATCTCGAATTCCACGAAAATTGTTCCCACCAACACACACAAAACTGTAAGGAGTGTCAAAATCTGCGAAATATCCTTGATGAAGTCGAAGAAAAAATTCGAGGACCGTCTAGGAGACCTTACAGCAGCGAGCAACGAGATGATCTCCTCTATGACTTGAAGCTGGAAAAAACCGACAATTTGCAGTGGAAGACTCACATTGTTCGCTCCATAAACCAGGAAGCAGCAAAGCAAGATCAACTGACGATGATAAGCACCAGTCAAGACTGTGCATTAGTCATAATGGACTGGGCAATGAGATTTATCCAGCTTAAATTTCGTGAGAAGCTGTCCGATTAATTCGGCAAGAGAGGAATGAGTTGGCACATCTCGACAGTGATCACAAGTGATCCAAACCACAAAGGAAAACTAGAACTGCAGTCCTTTGCCCATCTGTTTGACACATGTCAGCACGATTGGTTCGCCGTGTGTTCCATCATAGAGAGTACACTAAAAGAAATTAAAACCAAGAGGCCCCACATCCCTCGAGTTTACCTAAGGTCCAATGAAACTGGCTGTTATCATAATTCTCTCATTGCCGCAGCAAGAGACATCGGTCAGCGAGCAGGTATTGAAGTCTTTCGCTACGACTTTTCAGAGGCACAGTATGGCAAGGATGTGTGTGATCGTATCCTGTGCCCATTGAAAATATGCATCCGACGTTTCTGCAACGAAGGACACGACATTCTACCAGCGGGAGACATGAGAAAGACGCTCTCTGAGAGAACAGTGAAAGGTACATCCGCGTGCGTATGTGAAGTTGACGAGTCTAAGAGAACCTTAGAAGTGAACAAGATAGATGGTTTTAGCAAGCTACAAAACATCCAGTTTGGGAAAAAAGTATACGTGAATGGAGGTCGTACGGAATAGGGTGTGGCAAGGAGATTTCTTACGACCAGCTAGTTTCAAATGACCAAGGGGACACCGCTCTCGTTGTAAGTAAGGAGTTCTTCTCTTTTCACAATGCACGTGTGTATGAATACACAGTTCCTGGAACAGAGGGTTCAAATGAAGACGATGATTTGGACGATTCAAAGATGGACATGTTTGAATGTTCGGAGCCTGGATGCGTGAAGAGTTTCCAAACGCTTTCAGAGCTCGAGTTACATTTGAACGTAGGGGACCATTGTGTGAAGGATGAAAGGCTGTCAGATACAGTATATGATAAGCTCCGTAGAGATTGGGCAGATAGGTTTACTACATCAGTCAGCATTACTGACGAACCACAGTGCGAAACTAGTACCCACCAGGTTGTACGTGACTCAATGCCTCCAGTAAACACTGTCAGTATGGGCTGGGCCCTACTCAAGCCACGAGCAGGATCCACTAGATTCAGTGACAAAATTAAGAATTATCTAACAGCAAAGTTTGATCTAGGCGAACAATCAGGGCTGAAAGCTGACCCTCAGCAAGTTTCATATGATATGCGAAAGGCAAGAGACGAGCAGAACAATAGGTTGTTTGACCGAGACGAGTGGCTTACCAAGAGCCAAGTGCAGGGGTTTTTCTCTCGCTTTACAGCAAACAGAAAAAGGCAACGAACACCCTCAGAAATCAGCAAAATCCGAAGAAACTGTCCCTAGAGGAAGAGGAAGCTGAACGACAACGGCTGATGGAACACATCCTTAATGAACTAAAGCCACAGCACCCTCTGTCCTACGATGCCTTTAATCAGTGCGAATGCGCAAAGGAGAATAAGCTTAGTCTTTTTAATGTAGCAATGCTCAAAGAAATCTTATCGTTTTTTGAAGTACCATTTAAATCAAGAGATAGGAAAAAAGACCTTATTGAGCAACTGATGTCATTTATACAGGAATGCCAATGCTTTAATTAAACTATATCAGAAGCTGCATAGCCCAGGAAAACAAATGATGGTGCCTGTGGAGTGAGTTTGTTTTAGAACAAGGCATATGGTATTTCGCGGACTGGACTGGACTGGACTAGTAAAACGCGGACTAGTAAAGCGCGGACTAGTAAAACGCGGACTAGTAAAACGAGGACTAGTAAAACGCGGACTAGTAAAACGCGGACTAGTAAAACGCGGACTAGTAAAACGCGGACTAGTAAAACGCGGACTTAACAACAACAACAACAAAAAAACAATTACATACGAAGGCAATCACAAGACTTAATGGCGAGCTAATTTAGTGAGTGACAATCCCTGTTTGACCTTTAAGCTACACATGGGTTTGACATGCACCAGATACAAACGAATTTATAAGTTTAGGCTAAGAAAGAATTTTATTCAGCACCAGTTCAAAATCCTAAAATACGCTTTCGTCATAAATTTCACGGCAGAAACGCAGGAATTCGATAAATAAAAGTCGCATTAAATCTCCTTGTGTCTAGGTAGAAAGAGTCTCATTGACTTCAGCTTTTCGGTGGAAGACGGAATAACCGATTTACACACGCCATTACAGAAAACAAACAAGCAGACTGACGACTCCAAAACACATATTTGCATTCACTTACAATTTGACTTTCCGTGACATTTTAAAACGGAACAGAGGTAAATCTTCGAAGAATAATCGTCGTTGGAAATAAAAAATACTTTTCGTAAGATCTCTGTTTTTCTCTTTACGGGAAAATCGTCGCATGATCAGTTCACTCGTGTGTGTTTGTCACACAAGTACTGCTGTTTCTTCAAAAGCGTATGCTTCAATTGACAGGTGTCACATCGTGACAGTTACTTTTCCAAAATATGTTTGAAAATTTGTTCGGAAGCCTTTTAACTACCTTTACGAATAAAAATCTTTCGGCGAAAGTTTTCTTTTTAATTTAAATAACATTTGTTTTCTTTATAACTCACTCGCTATAAAATTGTTAAGTTCAAGGAGGATATTCCCGTAATTAAAATCGTAATTGTAGCTCTAAATCATTCAGGTTCTTCAAATTAAAGAGAAAACTTTCGCCGAAACATTTTTATTTGTAAAGGTAGTTAAAAGGCTTCCGAAAAAATTTTCAAACATTTTTTTGAAAAGTAACTGTTACGATGTGGCACCTGTCAATTAAAGAGGAAAGAAGCATACGCTTTTGAAGAAACAGCAGTACTGGTGTGACAAACACACACGAGTTAACTGATCATGCGACGATTTTCTCGTAGAGAGAAAAACAGAGATCTTACGGAAAGTATTTTTTGTTTCCACCAACGATTAATCTTTGAAGATTTACCTCTGTTCCGTTTTAAAATGTTACAGAAAGTCAAATTGTAATTGAATGCAAATAGATGTTTTGGAGTTGTCAGTCTGCTTGTTTGTTTTCTGTAATGGCGTGTGTAAATCAGTGTTTCTTCCACCCAAAAGCTGAAGTCAATGAGACTCTTTCTACCTAGACACAAGGAGATTTAATGCGACTTTTATTCATCGAATTCCCGCGTTTCTGCCGTGAAATTTACGGCGAAATAAACAGTTTTTAATGTAAGAGAAAAATCGAGTTTCCTGATGAGAAATTTACGACGAAAGTGTATTTTAAGATTTTGAACTGCTGCTGAATAAAATTCTTTCTTTGTTAGCCTAAACTTATAAAATCGTTTGTATCTGGCGCATGTCAAACCCATTTGTAGCTTAAAGGTTAAAAAGGGATTGTCACTCACTGAATTGGCTCGCCATTAAGTCTTGTGATCGCTTTCGTATGGAATTATTTTTTGTTGTTGTTAAGTCAGCGTTTTACTAGTCCGCGTTTTACTAGTCCGCGTTTTACTAGTCCGCGTTTTACTAGTCCGCGTTTTACTAGTCCGCGTTTTACTAGTCCGCGTTTTACTAGTCCGCGTTTTACTAGTCCCCGTTTTACTAGTCCGCGTTTTACTAGTCCAGTCCAGTCCAGTCCAGTCCAGTCCAGTCCAGTCCAGTCCCTCAGATACCATATGCCTTAGAACAATAGGCACAGCCTCAAAGTAACCAGATAAACAGTTGTACTCAGCGAATTAACGTACTCACTTCTGAGAAAATTCGCGAAAATCCCTCAAAATTTGTCGTTATTAAGTTTGTGGTGATGTTCTTAACTCGCAAAAATTAAAAGAGAAAAAAGAAAGGAAAAAATACTACCCTGACCGTGGGAGATGTTAGTAGCATTTACGCGTAAATATAGGTTTGTGATTTTCTTAATTTCGAGAAATGAATGATATGTGAATTTTGCAGGAGTTTATTAAAATTCCAGTTTGAATCATTTGTATTATTTTTCAATTTCTCCCGGTAGGATTCTCCTTCTCTCGAGGGCTCAATCATGTTGCATATTTTCGGGATTCGCGTTTGGTTCGACAACAAGACAAACCTCTGAAACTACATGTTGCGTGACCAGGCGTAACTGACTCAGTCACGTTGAAAAAGTAAACATGTAAAATTCACCTCTTCAACAAAAACCGTTTTGAAATGATGAATATATGAATACAGTATATAGGAACTGCGGAACGAGAAGAACTTAATCGCAATTATAGACGAAACTTTTAATTTGCGAAAATAAACCTGAAAAATTCATGCTTGAATACCCCATGTTAAATACCCCTTGCTCAGAATATTATTCAGTCCGCAGTTTTAATAAAATGATAGCTAAAATAGACGCCAAATATTTTTCAATTCTTCACTGCAATATCAGAAGTCTTTCTAAAAACCTAAATTTATTGGAAGAACTATTATACTCCATTGATACCAAAGTGGATATTCTTGGAATTACAGAAACCAAATTGGGTGAGAATTCTGTTAGTAATGTAAATATCAACGGCTATAATTCATTTCACACAGACTCTCCAACAAAGGCGGGTGGAGCCGCTCTGTATATCGCTAATAATCTTAAAGCAGTACCTAGGCCTGATATTAAATTTGATATAACACTAGTTGAATCATGCTGGGCAGAAATTGATGCTGGCAAAGGTAAAAAGAAGATTATAATAGGCTGTATCTACAAGCATCCTACTTGTGATCTAAAACAGTTTCGCAACCAACTAAATGATATAATCAAATGAATTAATTCCAATAGGCATGAAATTTACATCTTTGGAGATATGAATATAAATTTCTTGAAATTTAATGAACACGTCCAAACTGAAGAATTCTTAGATATGCTCTAAGCCAAAAACATCTTACCAATCATTACTAAACCTACCAGGCTTACTGATCATACAGCAACACTCATTGACCATATATATACATATTGTTTTAAAAATCTTACAGCAGGAATCCTGACAGTTGATTTAACAGATCATCTCCCCATTTTCTGCATAGTTAAAATCCAGCCCACACGGAACAATGATAATAAAATATATTTTCGAGACTATTCTAAATTTAAGAAAGACCTATACTTGGATGATATAAATCAGATTGCTTGGCATGAAATCCTTAATCCCCAAAATAATTATAATGAGAAGCTAAGGGAGACAATTAATATCCTGAATGAAATTGTTGACAAAACATGCACCTATCAGGCTGGCTAGCCAGAGCAAACAAAAGCAACTTAATAGGCGATGGCTCACTGAGGCTATTTTAAAATCAGTAAAAAGGAAACAGAAAATGTACCGGACACATTACTTAAGCAATGACTCTCAAAAAAAAAAAAAAAAAAAAGGGAATATAAACATTATGCAGCTATTCTTTCACATCTTAAGAATAAAAGCAAGACAGACTATTATAGCATGCAATTCTCAAAGTACAATGATAATCTTAAACAAACTTGGAAACTTATCGGTACTCTTGTTAAAAGGAAAGCTAGAGCTCAAACTTTCCCTACAAAAATTACCCATAATAACAGGACTTATTCACAAGAAAAGAACATTGCTGAATCATTCAATAATTTCTCTGTCTACATTGGGCCAACTTTAGCACAGAAAATTAAACCTGATCATACAGACCCTTTGCAATACATAGAATCTACACCATCAAACAACTTCTACCTTGCTCCAGTAACCCTTGCACAAGTGTTTACATTGTTTGCTGGGCTAAAAGAAAATAAAGCATCACTCACTGTTCCTAATAAGCTTATCAAACTTGCAGCTAAACAGCTCTCTGCACCTTTCACTGAGATCTACAATGAGTCAATATCATCAGGAGAGTTTCCTGAAGCCTTTAAGATATCAAAAGTAACCCCAATATTTAAAAGCGGTGGTGTATCTGAGTTAGGTAATTATAGACCAATAGCAGTTATTTCTCCCTTCAGTAAAGTACTGGAAAAACTAATATATGACCAGCTTGTGTCCTATTTAGAAAAAGAATGTCTACCGCTTTTTAACTATCAATTTGGCTTTCGAAAGGGATATTCCACGGAATATGCAATTCTCGAAACTGTAGAGAACTTGAAGTCAGCAATTGACAGTCAACAAATTACAAGTGGTATATTCTTAGACTTTTCTAAGGCCTTTGACACAATTAACCATCATATTCTCTTAGGAAAATTATACAAATATGGGATCCGAGGAGTCCCCCATGCATGGTTTTCAAGCTATATAACTAATCGTAAGCAATATGTCAAAGTTGGTAATACAGAATCTAGCCTGAAAACTATTACATGCGGTGTACCCCAAGGCTCCACACTAGGTCCGTTGTTGTTTCTGTTGTATATCAACGATTTGCCAAGGTCTTCAGAGAAATTAACTTTTAGGATTCTTGCAGTTGATACAAATATGTTTTATTCTTTAAAAGACCCCGAGCAGCTCCAATCAGTTATTGATGAAGAACTTAGAAAGGTCTTAAAATACTGTGCAGCAAGTGTGCTGTCAATTAATCTCAAGAAGACTAATTATGTACAATGAAATATATGAAGTTCATATATTTTGAACTGCGGTATTAGATACGTATGATGCACGATCCTCGCAGTAGATAGCGCTATTTAAGCAATAGCGAAAATCAGACCTGAAAAAAATCAATTAACTAGCCAGTTAGCTCCAGGTCAGTGGTTCGAATCCCGTACAGGCCTGATTTTTTTCAGGTCTGATTTTCGCTATTGCATAAGTAGCGCTCTCTACCGCGAGGATCGTGCACCATACGTATCTTTAACCGCAGTTCAAAATATATGAACTTCATATATTCATCGTATCTGATTTATCATCAAGGGTTTATTACGAATCAACTTAAGGGCCTGCTCCCAGTTGGCTTGTTAGCTCAATTGGTAGAGCGATGCACTAGCATCGCAGAGGTCAGTGGTTCGAATCCCGAACAGGCCTGATTTTTTTCAGGTCTGATTTTCGCTATTGCATAAATAGCGCTCTCTACTGCGAGGATCGTGCACCATACGTAAGACTAATTTTATGATTATTACTTCACTTAAAAAGAGAACAAATATCAGAATAACAGTTTCCAATATAGAACAAAAATCAGATACGATGAATATATGAAGTTCATATATTTTGAACTGCGGTTATAGATACCTATTATGCACGATCCTCGCAGTAAAGAGCGCTATTTATGCAATAGCGAAAATCAGACCTGAAAAAAATCAGGCCTGTACGGGATTCGAACCACTGACCTCTGCGATTCTAGTGCAGTGCTCTACCAATTGAGCTAACAAGTCAACTGGGAGCTGGCCGTTAGGTCGATTCGTAATAGACCCGTCATGATAAATCAGATACGATGAATATATGAGGTTCATATATTTTGAACTTGCGGTTATAGATACCTATTATGTACGATCCTCGCAGTAAAGAGCGCTATTTATGCAATAGCGAAAATCAGACCTGAAAAAAATCAGGCCTGTACGGGATTCGAACCACTGACCTGCGATACTAGTGCAGTGCTTTACCAATTGAGCTAACAAGCCAACTGGGAGCTGGCCGTTAAGTTGATTTTCGCTATTGCATAGATAGCGCTCTTTACTGCGAGGATTGTGCATAATAGGTAGAACAAAAGTCTCAGATAAAATATTTGGGGGTTTTGATTGATGAACATTTAAAATGGGATGCTCAGCTCCAGCACATAAACAATAAAATAACAAAAAACATCGGAATTCTATTTAAGCTTAGACATTATTTACCTGTGGGCACATTCAAACAACTGTACTATACTCTCATATATCCCTATCTAACATATGGATTGATGTGCTGGGGAACTGCATACAAACCAGGTTAAATAAAATCAAAATAAGTCAAAACAACGGTATTCGCAGCATCTTCTTTGATAGCAAATGAGAAAGTTCTACATCATATTTCACACTATTAGAAATCTTAAGATTAGATAATATTTTTAAATTAAAAATTGGCTCTCTTGTGCATAAAATTCAATATCAAAAAAAGAATATACCTCCAGTCCTCTATGATCTAGCCCAACCAGCTTCAGCTGTCCATAATTACTCTACTAGGTATGCCACCAAACAAAACTTGTACAGACCATTCTCTAGAACCAATTATGGTCTAGCAAGATTTAGTGTGGTGGAATCACAGATCTGGCAAACGATACCTATTAAAATAAAGTGTTTCCCTGCCAAAAGCTTTAAAAAAGAATATAAACTTTTCCTACTTGGCAGGCAGACATCTTGAACAACTTTAACCTATCATAGAGATCTATTTTACTATTTTAACTATTGAGTATATATGCTATCTCCTAAAGTGTATTTAACTTTCACCCATCCGTAACTGCTCTGTGGTAGTGGCCAACGCGAAAGCTTGGCTCCTTTGGCTACTACACTCTCTTTCCACTGCTTTGTGTAAATACATGTATGGTTAGAATTCTCTTCTTTTTTTTTTTTTTTCTACTTTTTCTCTTTCACGTTGTTGTATTTGTAGAATAAGTGTGAATAAAAGAATGAATGAATGAATGAATGAATAGACGTGTTTCGAACCCTTGACTTTTGCAACACCGCCGGTTCAGCGCTCTAACCATTAGGCTAACAAACCAACTGTGATGCCATTCTACAAATGATGATGAACAGCTTGCTAACCACTTAAAAGGAAAACTTTAGCAAATAACTGGAAGAAATGGTCAAATCTGGCAAATTGGCCACAATAATAAACACGAGTGAAATGAACAACTTCTGCAGCAACAAATTCCGTTGGTACGTCGTTGATAACTGAAAACAAAGGCTAGCGCTCTTCAACATTAAGTAAGTTTCTCAAGTCCAAAAGGGATACAACAGTAACGTTTCCACTTCTATAGAAACTACTGTTTGCATGGTCAAATATTGCTACGGAAACTATTTTGGACGCGTGTGTCGAAAAACAAGGAACGCATGCAGCTAATTTGCATATGACTACAGAGAAAGATTTTTCTGAAACATTTCCTCCATACCATTTAAAACGGACAAAACAAGTTTTTTTTATCGATTTCGATACTTCATTAAGGAGCTGGTACTTTATCTTCAAGCAGTTTTAGGCCGTTAGGGCTTAGAAATCGGATTCATGTGCGGATCGTGTTATCAGTTGGTTTCGATCAAAATGGCGAATATTTGTTAAATTCGCAAAGCTCTCTGCGGCGCGCCATGAAGAGTGCCCAAAAGTTCTATTCCATAATTTACTTATTAGGTGTAAGTGCTTATAGGCTGTAAAAGATTTGACTCTAGATTAGGTCCCACATAAGAGAAAATAGCTTTCAACCACATGTACCTCACGCATCACAAATTTCAGTGCTCGAGGTAACTCAGTGTAAAATATATACAGTGTGATTATTTTACCGTTAACGTAATGGCAAAAGGTTGATCTTAGACATATAAAATAGAAAGCTCGTTAGAATTGAAAATACGGCTACAACAGCGATCGACTTTTGTAGCTAAATTATGGAGGTCGGGGGGGGGGGGGAAACTGGGTGCCTTTGAGGTCACCTTGAAAAATATCTCGTAAAAAGTGAACAAAACCAGAGTGGTTCAAAATAAACGCAATATTTGTTCATGGGATAGAAGTCTCGACTTTTACAGTAAAAATCAGGGAAATCGGTGAAGGTCCGAAATTTGCCTTATCCGTTCTTAGGCGGACAGCCTCTTAAAACTGAACCCGGGTATTGTTGAAGTTGTTTTTAACTACTACTGAAGGTCTAGCTTAGAGAGCCGATTGCAGTTATTTTTTTACTTCGAGTTTAGAGAGTAGAACACTCGAACTGTTCATTACTTTTGTTGCATTACAGAATTTCGTGGAGTCTTTCGCCGACACATACTAAACAGCTCACGAGAAAACCTTGGAACAAAAAGAAGGCAAATCCAGGCGTTGAGTGCACAATAAACTCCCCCCAATAGCAAGGCGATACTACGAACTATGCGAAAAATCCTGTTACATTTAGATAGTACCTTAGGTGAAAAGAGAGCGAGCAAATTAATCACAATATAGAGTGACCAACATATCAATAAAGCTGTTATAGTGGCAAAGGCCATCTTTTTCAAATTCTTGCTGCGTTCTTGATGTCTTCTCTCTCCGATGTCAGTACGACACTCAGCTCCTATTTTGTCTCTTCGAAGGTTCACGACAATAGAAATGTGCAAACAGGAAACAACCAGGAGTGGCAAAATCAAAACTGTCGTAAACAGGAAAATGTTGTAGTAACGGTGGGCTACGCTATGATCGAAAGCTGGCTCCCAACTGGGTACGCAGACCTTGATATTGTTAGTTAAGCTTACTAGTCGCATGATGTAAAAATACGGCGAGTGAAATACTGCAGCCAAAATCCAAGTTGAGGCCACTAGAAGACGACGAGTTTGCATAGAGATGCTCCTGTACGTTAAAGGATGAACAACGGCAAAAAAGCGCTCTGTGGTGATTAATACCAAGCTCAGAGTTGACACGGAGAGTGATATATCGCTCAGGAAATTGCACAGCTTGCAGAGAAAACTTCCGAACACTCCATCAACGAGGAAGGCAGGATAGCCAGTGACTTCTATCGTAATGAGACGAGGGATTTGGAAAATTGCCACGAGAAGGTCGGACACAGCCATGTTAGCAATGAGAAACAGAAGCTTTTCTTTCATTCTCGCGTATGCGGTTATAAGAAGGAAATTTCCCATTAGCGATGTAAAGAGAATAAGAATGTATATCGCGATGGTAACTTGACTCGGAACTGTATTGGTGACACACATCTCAGATGAAGGGGTGTCGTTGCTGTTTCCGATTTTCTCACCGTTAAGAGTGGAGATGTTTTCTCTTGCAGCCATTATTCCAGCGATGAGGAATGAAGAATATTGGTGCTTGTTGTCTATGGTCTCACGTAATGTCAACTGCGTCTTTTTAACATCGCAACGTAATTGGATATTACGGTATTACCTTTTAATGATGGATTGACGTTTTGCTAAGAACTTGACAGTTTGTGCTAGCGTGATCTAATTACTTTTGGGAACTGAATACATAATGTAATCCTATTCAAAAATATGTATTGTAAGTTTTCGCCAAGCGAGTCTCCTTTATAGCATCTTGTGCTCCTTAGCTTTGTTAATAAATCCGAGGAAGTGCACTTCTTTTTCTTAAATGAGGTTGTAAAAAGGCTTCTTTCTAGGGTTCTGTTTTCTCTTGAAATTAAATCACTTTTTCTGCTTGGCAGGGACGTAAACACTTACTGTCAATTTCTGTCAGGAATGAGATGGTTGCTTAAAGTGACAGCTGTTAGCTTTTCAATGAACATGGTAATTATTATGATAGAATTTTTAAAGTTTACTTTGATAACAATATCGTCATGAATCTTTCAAGGATTCTTTTAAACAATTGTAACAATACAATACAAGGTGCAAATGAACTGAATTGTTGTAGGACGGTGAGTTTGAGAGGATCAAGGACAGGAAGCTTTTAGCCTAAGCTATGGTGAGTGACTGAAAATAAGCATCTAGAAATTTCTAGAATGCCTTCTCAAGCAGACTTGCATACATGAACTTTCCATAGAACTTTCTAGAACATTCTAAGATATCTTTGTAGAAGGCCTAAGTAAGTTATTGAGGTTAGTTACTTGTACTGTCTATAGAGGTTTTGTACAGCAGCCATGTTGTATGGCAGGAACAATAGATTATTTTTCCCATGGGAAACAATTTTCTTTCTTATGCAAAATATTTTCATTGTTCCTGCCATGCGACGTGGCTGCCATGCAAAACCTCTATTGGAGTCGCTCCTGAGTAAGAATTTTACACGTCGTTTAATAAAGTACTTGAGTTTATATATAGGATTACAGTGATTTTCTGTTGGTTGAATTATACCGTAAAACCTCTATTGTTGCAAATGGAAAAGCACAATGCAATCATTACGATCGTTTTTGCAGTCTTCTCTGTTTCACTTAAACTTAATTAAGATTTTATTCTACCTTCAAACCTTTTTTTCTTGCAAAATGTATCTCAGTCTCTGTACATGATAGACGAAACATTTATTCAATAAATTGTGTGCTAAAATTGTCATCTGGCAGACGTTACTCCAGGTGACCAATCTATCCTTGAAAGGAAACGATGGTTGCACTAAAAAGAGAGAAAAACTGAAATTTCAAGGAAAAAACTGATCTTAAATTTTTACATGAAGTAGATGATTTTTTCAGAAAGAATAAGGTTTAGAAAAAAAGGGAAAAGGATTACTGGGTCTAGAAAGAAAGTTAGGGCGACATAACGCGTTGAATGCAATATGATTGACATGTATGATGGAAGTTGAGTACAAATCTGTAGTGCAACCCGTAACTCAGAGACTAATTAGGTTACTTTGTGCTAGCACAAGTATAAATGCGTCATGCGTCATCAAAACGTCAATCTTTCGCTCCATTTAATTAGAAATAAAAGAAATCGTTTGTAGTTGGCATATTAAAAAGCCACATCCCATTGTTTCCCGAAGGTGATACCACTCATAAAAAAAACCCTGCTGTTTACTGTTGGTCGTTTCAGTAGCTAGTTTTGTGCTGCTGAGAAAAAAATAACCACCCATGAGGCGTCTTTATCTAGATTGAGAGTCACAATGCCTTATGCTTCCGTGTAGTCAAGTTAGCCCAAGATACACATTTTCATTCTGTCATCATTCCGAAGTGAAACTCCCTTTTTATCATTTCGTTCGTGAGAATGAAAGAAAAGCTCGACCCCCCTAATGCTAACATGGCAAAACCAGCCACTAGTTATGATGTTTGAACTACGATATCTCGTCAAACGAAAGCATAACGGTGGATGTGCCCTCATTTTTTGTGGTCCATTGTTTTTCCCTTTTGGCTTACCCTACGGTTTTTTTTTTTTCATTTTTTGGACGCTAATAATGTGATTCATTCCTTAACCTACTTGAAAATAGGGCACTATAAAAGGTTCTGTGCATCTCCAGGGTGTTAATTGGGTGGATCTTGAATCTTTAATCCTAAGGGTTACCCTATGTTCAATTTGCGTGTACTGGTAAAATGTGTTATGGAAAAAATCAAGAGGCTTAATTCAATTTTTGTTTCATTGCGTCACCATAGATTACCATATCTCTCGAAACCATCAACATTAGTGGTCGAAGTGAATTTTGGTCAGTCTTTGTTTTCGCTATCATTTTTCGTATCTTTGATATAAAAATGGACAATAGAAACTTTATCTGCTTTTTAGAGCATTGCATAATTACCTTGATTGCTGTTTAATCACACTGGGCATACGTGTCTAGTTTTGCATCATGAAATTGAGAAATAGTATGTAGACTGCGTTTATGCAAAGAGCGAGCACGCTATTATTAAGAAAATGTGACTAATCATAGCATTAATATTATATATTTGTAATCAATGTCATCGCTTTTTGGCAAAAAAGCTTCATGCAAGTGGTACTCTTTGTCTCTGTTGTGAGCACTTCTTGTTAGTCAAGCGGGAGATCTCTTTTTCGTCCGGCGGTGCCAGCTTCCCTGATCAGGCAGTCAATTTTTATAATCCCCATTCTTGCGAATCTTAAGGTAGATTAGAAAGCTATAATGGTCAAATAAAAAAGTAGGAAATCTAAGGTTGATCTCCACCAGATATTTTATGACTCACAACCTGAGAATCTACGAAGATATTTTCCATTGTACAAATTTTGCCGCTGACTAGCCCTTAGAGGAATAGCTGAAAACACCGCACTTACGACGGAGAGGTTTTGCGCTCAACCTTACGGTTAAATTGTACAGTATAGCAAGAAATTCCTTATCCCTCCACCTATTTATTATAAAGTTGAATGTCCCTGATATTGTTTTATAAAAAAGAAAGTATATCAAATTTGGTACCATTTTAATAACTTTGTTATCTTAGGGTTTGTAATATAGATGGAAAATAATATATCTCGTAAGTTATTCATGAAAAACATAAAAAGAGATGATTATCTTTTACTCTCTTTACGACCTTACGTTGAATTAAGATTAGTCCAATTCTTCCCTTAACACGAGAAAGTGGTCAATTTAACTTCGTCAGACACCTGCAATAAACTGCCATTATGCTTTTCCCTATTTTTTATATTTGTTTATCAGTGATGCTGTGTTACTTTCACTTATGGCGTGAAAACATCCAGGTGAATGCCAAGGGGTCATGGAGGGTCAATTTAACTTCGCCAGACACTTGCAATAAACTGCTATTAATTTGTTTGATCGCAGCACATCTTCTCTCATCATGTATTCGCCGTAAAACAGGTTTCAGTTTCCAGAGACACTGGCTCTTTCCGTAAGCACATACCTTTTATCTTCCCCACAGAATTAACACTTAAGAAATTTGCTCGGTGAGCAGAGCACGTAGCTCGTTGGAATTCATGGAAAAGGCGGTAGTTTATGTATGCCCTTTGTCCTACATATTTTATGTCTACCTTTTTGTTACATAACAGTAGTCAAACGCTATTTCCTCCGTAAAACTGCTGTTGAGTCTGATTCTAATTTCGTCGATAGATTCTTTACAAATTTTTTATTGCTAATCTCGCTTTCGTTTTGCCGGAACTTAACTAACTGGTGATTCATGAAAATTTAGGCAGAAAGTCGCTTTGTAAAGGGTCATCATTAAAATGAAGCTCGGCTGGTGGAACCTTTAAAAACACTAAACCTTAGTTCGTATTCTTGGTGAGTTAGTTTCCCAGTTGTAAAGAAGTATTTTAAAAAAGGTTGCCTTTGAATGAAGAAGTGTATCAATATCAAAGAGAGTGCTAGAGAAAGCATTAACTTTTCTTAACAAACAAAAAAAAACACGAGCCAGATCTAATCTGTTTGCAGGCACTTCTGAACTAGACAAATGAATCACGCTCTGATCTCGATATTTTTTTTGGAGGAAGAAGTTGCCTTAAAAATTCCATATCATTGAGCTACATCCGAATATGCCCACCTCGCAACAAATTTATGGCGAGTACGGGCACGGATAACTTGAGGTTATAAGATTCTCAAGGAAAACCAAACAAAAACAATTCAAAAACTGCATATTTCAGCAAAATAACAAGAATTCCCCTTTACTCTAGTATACCATTTAGCTCTTTCTCTTTTCACACCCTCAAGGTCAACTTTGGTTTGACATGACAGGAAACTTCATATCGTTGCTTAAAAGAAATGAACACGTGGTGCGTCTAAGGAGGAAGCTTAGATACCATTTTATACGAACTCACTGCTGGAGACTACAAGACAGAAAGATTTTTGTATGCTTCATGGCTATTACCTAAAATTACATTCTAACTAACTGCCAACTGTAAATACCACATGTCTCCAAAGCAGCTTACAAAGCGATCGTTGAATTAAACGAGATTTACTTGTAAATTAAAGTTGATTGGAATTCTTTCGAGTCATCAAACTGCAAATGATCACATGAGGTTGCCGAGCGCATGTGTAAGATCAGTATTTAGAGCAGAATGTGTAGGTTGGGGGAATCTGAAGCGTTTCTGTCTGTATTTCTGAGCTCTCAGCGAGTTTCTCTAGAAGTCATTGGAGAACCGCCGCCATGTATAGGTTCGGGTCATCCTTCTCCTTTCGTTCGCTCGTAAGGGGTGCTAGGAAAGATTCTTCGGCCGCAGATCCGTCGGACATTGTTAACTTGGTCTCTTTGTTAAATACACCAATCACGCCCACAAATTTATTCATGAATCTACGGTCTGTTACGACGGTAAAACAATTTGATTAAACTGATATCGCGCGCGAAAAGGCACTGATGTTGGGTATGCGGAAGGCACATTTTTAGAGGAAGTATGAGTTCTAGTCTTCTGAAATGGGGCTGAAAAACCCGGTTGTTCGAAGAGTGGCCATCCACGACGCCAGTTGTTGTGTATTAGGGTTCGATGTTGTAGTGTTCAGGCCTCCAAGTCCACGCCCAAGGCCCCAGGAGACGTAGACTCGAGTATTTAGTATGCAGTGAAAAGTGAGAACGGGGTGTGAGAAAATCTAGGATAACGAACAAACTAAGCGACCTGTAAGCGAACTGTAAGCGAACTGTATAAGCGAACTCCTGAACATTACATTGGCGGCGAGGATCATCTCGTAGGCGTTCGATCGAATTGTTTCGATCGAGAAATCTCTGCGAATGGCTGCATATGATACAAATCTCAACTTCGGACCGTTTGACCCGGACCTAGATCCGACATCGGTCGGCACTCGATTCAGGAAATATCTCGAAAGATTCAAAGTATACGCTGCAGCGATGAATATAAAGGACAAAGCGAGAAAACGAGCACTAGTCCTACACTGTGCTGGTCCCAAAGTACAGGACATCTTTGACACACTAGAGGATACGGGAGAAGACTTCGAAACCGCTGGAGAGAAACTGGTAGAGTATTTTGAGCCTAAAAGACATTACTTTTTAGCATATACCAATTTCGGCAGTTAGCCCAAGAGGAAGAGGAGTCGTACGATGATTACACCACGCGTTTAAAGCAAGCAGCGGCTCCGGGCGAATTTTCAGAGGGTTGGCGTGAGGTTGAAATACAAATGCAGCTAATTGAAAAGGGAAAATCGAAGAGAGTTAGACGCCGCTTGCTCAGTAAGCCGCACTCGCTTCAGGAGGCGTTAGATTACGCTAGAGCACAGGAATTGTCGGATAAACAAGTGAAGAGAATCGAAATGGAGCAACAAAGTCGAGGGAACAGTACCGAGGAAGAGTTGAAGAGGGTCTTTTTAGGAAGGCAAAAGAGCCCGACTGGTATCAACAAAGAGTGTTACTTTTGTGGAGGCGCATTTCCACACGCGGGAGGAAAGGAGAAATGCCCGGCATGGGGAAAGAAATGCACCACATGCGGGAAGCTGAATCATTTTGCCAAATGCTGTAGGAGTAAAAGGAAAGTAAATAAGAGTATCGTAAAGACAGTTCATCAGGAGGTGCAATCAGATAGCAGTGACGCGGAATCCTTTTGTGGGATCGAAGAAGTTGGGGCTGTCGAAAGCAACACAAAACCCAGGCCAATAAGAAGTATAAAAATCGAAAACCACGAAGTCAAAGTGCTGATCGACACAGGAGCGTCGGTTAACGTAATGGATGAATGCACCTGTCAGCAGCTACTGGCAAATAAGATCAAATTGGAGAAGTCGACAAGTGTTTTGCGCTCGTACCAAACGAATGAAAACCCGTCCAGGCCATTGACAGTTATGGGCAAATTCGATGCAGTCGTCGAGTCAAACACGAGAATCTTCCCGGCAACGTTCCACGTCATTAAAGGTAACACCAACACGGAACCCTTGATAGGATTTCAGACTGCCGAAAGTCTTGGCCTGGTGGTGATTACGAATGCAATACGAACTGATTCTGAATTGTTCACAAGCAAATTACTTGAGGAATACGCAGACCTGTTCCTGAAGATCGAGAAAATGGAAGGAGTGCAGGTAGATCTACACGTTGACCGTACAGTAACACTACTTGCTCAACCTCACAGGAGGATCCCGTTCAGCGTAAGGCAAAAATTGGAGGCGGAGCTGGAGAGACTTCAAAGGGATGATGTCATCGAGAAGGTCGAAGAGCCTGCCAGTTGGGTATCCCCAGTCGTGATTAGACCCAAGAGAACGGCGAATGAAATTCGACTGAACGTGGATATGAGAGAGGCCAATAAAGCCATTCCGCGGACCCATACTATTATGCCTACTCTCGAGGATATCACACATGAGCTCAATGGAGCAACTGTTTTCTCCCACTTGGATATGAATCCTGGCTATCATCAACTGGAACTGCAAGAGAACAGTCGGGACATCACCACATTCTCAACGCACACCGGGTTGTACAGATACAAAAGGCTAAATTTTGGTACGAGATCCGCCGGTGAAATCTTTCAAGACACCGTGAGCAGGGAGATCACTCGAGACATTCCTAGATGCCTCAACATCAGTGACGACATTCTTGTGTACGGAAAAACACAACAGGAACATGATCGGAATCTAGACAAATTATTCAAGAAGGCTAGAGAAAAGAAGATCACATTTAACAAGGGAAAGTGTGAATTCAATAAGCAAAGTTGTGTGTATTACGGGATGAAGTTTTCTACAGATGGAGCATCCCCTGACCCGCGAAAGGTTGTGGCTATCAAGGCGGCCGAGCCTCCTCGCAACGCGAAGGAACTGAACTCATTGCTATGTACAGTGCAGTACAACGCGAGATTTATGGAAAAGTATGCTCCTCAAGCCGACCTTCTGAGAGGTTTACTTGGTCTATTTTGACCCCGCTGCAGAGCATGGAGTTCATGTGGATGACTGTCCGTTAGGAATCTCAGCGACCTTGATCCAACGTGAGTCGAGTGACAAAGGCTGGAGGGTGGTGCAATACGCAAGCAGGGCCCTCTCAGATGCGGAACGGAACTATTCCCAAATCGAGCTAGAGATGCTTGCGGCAGATTTTGCGTGCAGGAAATCTCATATATTCATGTATGGCTTGCCGTTCAAAATAGTCACCGATCACAAACCGCTCGAAGTCATCCTGAACAACCCTAGGCATCAGACGTCAATACGGCTGCAGAGAATGATGGTACGAATGCTCGATTATGAGTTCAAGTTCGAATATAGGCCCGGAAAGACGAATATCTCCGATTATACATCTAGGCACCCGCTGCCTCGTGAAACCTGCACCAAAAGGGAACTAGGCACTACTAAGGATGTCAAGCAGTACGTGAATTTCGTGGTGGCAAGTGACATTCCCCGGGCTATCAGCAAAGAGGACCTGGTAAAGGCAACGGAAAACGACGAGGAACTAAAAAGTTTAATCACCTGTATACGGGAGAGGAAGATTGACCACAGGAACCTAGACATGAAAGCGTACTTCAATATTTACGATGAATTGGCTTTGGCTGACGGTCTTGTCCTTCGGGGTGAAAGAATCATAGTCCCTCGAGAATTCAGAGAAACTATGGTGAAAATTGCTCATGAGGGTCACCAGGACATCGTTCGTACGAAACAACTGCTTCGTGCCCACGTTTGGTTTCCCGGAATCCATAAGATGGTCGAAAAGCACGTTGGGAATTGCCTAGCTTGTCAAGCTACCATCCCTTGCCACACCAGAGAGCCACTCCAAATGTCGGATCTGCCAACAGGTCCGTGGAAGAAGATCAGTGTGGATTTTGCGGGACCTTTTCCAAATAAGGACATGGGTTTAGTGTTCTGGGACCAGTATTCAAGGTATCCTGTCGTAGAATTTGTCACAAGTACCTCCGCAGAGGCTGTAATTCCCCAGCTCACACGTGTTTTCACTACTTATGGAATTCCAGAAGAGGTGAAGACAGATATCGGCCCCCCATTTAATGGGTCCAAATTTGCAAAATATGCCTAAGAACGAGGGTTCAGGCACAGAAAAGTCACACCCGGAAGGGCGGAGGCAAATGGTGACGTCGAACGACTCATCCAGACGGTCAAAAAGAGCACGAGGGTTGCTAAGATTGAGGGGAAAGCATTTAAACAAGAGATCCAAAGGACGGTTGGCAACTATCGTGCCACACCCCATCCTGTGACGAGAGAGAGTCCCGACAAGCTTATGTTCGGGAGAGAGATAAAAAGAAAACTGCCAGAAAGGGTCGTTCCCCAGGAAGAACAACGCCATGAACTAATCCGTGAAAAAGACGAGAGAAAGAAGAAGCAAATGAAAGCTTATGTTGATGAGCGCAGACACACATCACAGAGCTCGATCAAAATTGGTGACCGTGTCCTTTTGAAACAGAATAGGGGTAACGCGTTGACCCCGCCGTATGATCCACGACCATATGCAGTCGTTGGAATGAAAGGGAGCATGATCACTGTGAAGAGGGGAAAGGAAGTCAAATCCCGCAATTCTTCCCACTGTAAGGTATTCAAGTATGCTGGAAAGGAGGAGCACGACGATTTGGATTGGGATAAAGAACAACAACCGATGAACAGGCGACCAACGAACCGCCATATTGAAGTAGGGGAGGTTCCTGGAGAGGGAAATATAGTCAAGCAAGAGACGCAGAGGGGACCGACAATCGCGCCATCGGAACCCCGGAGATCAGTAGGAGCCAGAACGTCCACGTGGGAAACAATTTACAGAGACGTCAAGCCTCACTAAAGAAAAAGGGGGGAGGTGTAGTGTCCAGGCCTCCAAGTCCACGCCCAAGGCCCCAGGAGACGTAGACTCGAGTATTTATTATGCACTGAAAAGTGAGAACGGGGTGTGAGAAAATCTAGGATAACGAACAAACTAAGCGAGCTGTAAGCGAACTGTAAGCGAACTGTATAAGCGAACTCCTGAACATTACAGATGTATACCACTATAGAGTAACGCGTGTATAGACCAAGTGAATGAATGAATGAATGAATGAATGAATAACTTTATTAACGCGTCAATCATTCTAGCTTTTACAAGTAAAAACTAATTGGGGACACCTACTACGTAAGCTAAACTAATAATTATAATAATAATAATAAGAAGAAAACTATATACAAACAATATAAAATTGTTAAAATTAAGTTTTACATAACTCAAAATTTTCACAATTATTTTTTGATATAACATTTGATAGGTCAAGGACTCTGACTTCATTTTCAAAAGCAGTTAAAGAGTCAGCCATTTTGAGTGATTTGTGGAGCTTCGACCCAATATAAGGTCCCATGTACCTTAATCTATGTCTTCCGTATGTAACCGTGTTGTATCTTGGTAAGGAGAAATCGTCTGCATTCCCAAGATTGTACCTACTTATGCCACAACTAAAAAGTTCAGAAATATATGGTGGGACTAAATTAGTCTTAACTTTATACATAAATATAGCCATGTCCTGGAGTCTGCGATTACATAACGTTGGAAGTCTTGCTTTACACAACTGCTTTATTAGAATACTGATGAACTTAATATACATTGATAGATATATGGATAATCCTGTGACTGCGGCTAAGGGTATGCTATAGAGTCCAGAGTATGTAATAGCTAAGGTATCTATCCAATAGGAACAAACGACGATCAAGGACGATCAAGGATGGATAGCCATTGCTGACTAGCACGCATGTTTATCACTTTGAAAGTTGTGAAAACATCGTCCTTCGGTTCAAGAACTCATCAATTCTCCCCCACTACACCGGGACTGGTCCCTAAATCCCCTTGAATAGACTCTTCGACAGCGAGCGCTGAAAAGTTTCAAGTGAAGGGCTGTAAAGTAAACTATTTGGAGCTCCGCTTTTAGGCTGGGCTAAATCTATATGTTAAAAGACAGTGCTCACAACATTACAAGAACGCTGCACACGAACAGCACACGACAGAACAACGTGGAGAAAGCTTGCGTCCACATCCATAATCCCCTAGCTACCTTCAGTCATGAGTATGGGAACAGCTAGCAAAGCCAGGCGAATCCCAAGCAAGTTTACTTCATTTGAGACGGATCTTCAACGAGATTATTGTATTAGCATTCTTCGTTTTATATCAGCTTACAATGTGAAACCTCAGCTTTAGAATAGAAAAAGACACGATATTCTAGTTTTACTTCGACATCACCCTGTCCCAGTTATCGCATGACAACAGCTGTTTTGGAGTAAATTCGAACAGGCCACTTCCGAGTTCTCGCGGTTCAGAAATCTAGTAACGAAATTAGGGCACGATAACGAGGCTAAGTTCGAAGTCATTCTAATTGAAGGCCTGGCAATTTTCCCTCATATATTTTGAACTGCGGTTATAGATACGTATGATGCACTATCCTCGCAGTAGAGAGTGCTATTTATGCAATAGCGAAAATCATACGTATCTATAACCGCAGTTCAAAATATATGAACTTCATATATTCATCATATCTGATTTATCATCACGGGTTTATTACGAATCAACGTAACGGCCTGCTCCCGGTTGGCTTGTTAGTTCAATTGGTAGAGCGCTGCACTAGTATCGCAGAGGTCAGTGGTTCGAATCCAGTACAGGCCTAATGTTTTTCGGGTCTGATGTTCGCTATTGCATAAATAGCGCTCTCTACTGCGAGGATCGTGCATCATACGTTTCCCTCATTTATTTATGAGTTTATTTTAGTCGTCATCATGGTTTTTCTCGACGAGGACTTAATCAGAGTTTTTATCAAAGCGCGGAGAAAGTGCGTCGAACGATTTTCTCAACGAGGAACCGTCGATAGCTAGCAAACTATGACTCATCTTTCCATAGCTCCGTTTCATAAAGATTTCGCTATTCATACGGTCCAAGTTCATAATAAGAAGAAATCAGAATTTTTAGATATCAGTATCACTTACACGAAAACGACATCAATCCGGGAATCAAGTGGAATTTTTCTAACCTGCAGCCTTTATTCGAATCTGTCTTAATGGGAAAGCTCAACTTTTACATGGGGTAAAAAGTCCCTTTCTAAGTTCAGTCAGTTTGTAATTACATATTAATTCACTCAAGCTCTCACAGATTACTAAATTCGGAATTTTGACGTCCGGTATTTGTTTATCAGAGAGCATACTCTCGTTTTTCCATGATATTTGATTGCTGTTATTTTTGTATTTTCCACCCGGATTTGCGGTGCCGTTTTTCATTATATCTTGTTTTCGTAGTTGTTTGTTTTTTTTTTTTACCAGCTGTCAGTTGTAGAATGCCGCCGCGTTGAAAAGCTTCAAGTATTGATTTCTCAGGCATGTTTTACTATAAAGGCTGATAGTTTCGAAAGAATCAGCGACTTGATCACAAAAATAGAACTTAAAGGATTTCTTTTACGACAAACACATTCACAATGACACAAAAACAGTAAAATATCGACATGATGTCCGTAAAGATGAAGCCAACAGGACGGCCTAAGAGACATATTCTTACTTTGGGGAGATGATAATTATTGTTTATTGTTTCGTCCTTTAGTTCGACTTCATTTGCATAAGTGTAAGACTGGCCCAGAGACTATGTTATAACAATACTCACGGCGAGACGAAAGGACTCCTAACTGAAATATTGAAAGCATACTAAAAAAGCTTGCAAGGCATGAGCCGAAAGTCTACTGATTTACGAGTTTTTCGAGTGCTTTTTTACTATTACACGTTACGTTATATTACATGATAAAACTCGTAGAAAAGGAATCTGCACTACTGAAACGAATGACACCAGTCCATAATTAGCCATTTTAAATGAAATTTATTTGTTTAAGCGTTAAGGAGCCTTTCATAAAGATAATGACAAAAGCCGTTTCCATAAAGACGGGTTAAGCTTGATTTTGAATATACATTAAAACTAAACTGATAGCCCCTTTCAGATGCGACGCTCTCTAAACAGAACGGCGTTTAATATCCTTTCGTTGTCTATCCGACTATCCCAAAATTCGTTTTTGGTCAGGGTAAGAGGAAACTTAAAATTTCCCTCTATATGTTAACCAGGTTGAGTCTTTCGCATTTTCTTCGCCAAAACGCTTATTATCCTTTATCATCCTTGAGTAAAATTACGAGCATGAATAGAGCGTTGATTAGTTTCATCATGAACTGTTACTTAGTTTCATTGATGTTCGCTGGGAAAACTTCGCTTCGAAAATAAAGCCACCTTCTGTTCAAAACCTCTGAAGAGGTTTCCTTCACCTGAGCCATGCATTTGATCCACTTTCTGGAGACTGAGGCAAACCAGGAACACATTTAATCTAAATATTATTAAATTAAAACTAAAGGGGGCAGTTTTTGCGGAACTGAAAATTTGCAAATTCTCTCAGACGTCCTTACCATCTTGTTAATTGATTCTGTTAAGGTCAACCACTTGCAAAGCTAAAATGTTCGTTAATCAACAGAAGGTTTAACCGTTTTCAATGTTTTAAGGCAAGAAAAGATGATGATGAAGGCGACTGATGTATATTGAAGAGGCTCACTTTGTTTTGATTCCCAAATTCTCTGAGCCTGTTTGCTTAGAAAGTGCATGGGTCGATGGATACTTTTTTTTCATTATAACTCAGTTTTAGAAAGACAATATCACGTTCGACCTGGTAATCAAGATTAAGAGATAAGTTAAAATTTAACGTAGCCAGGAGTCTGGCTTTCTATATTGATATGATTGCTTTGCAAAGTGCCAATATTTTAATACTGCTGTGTTCCGGAACTCATTTTATCTTATCTTTTGGAAAATAGAAAAAAATAAAAGTTCATTGGAAAATAGCACACAGTAATTTGCCACGTGTAGTAGAAATTACAGCTAGCAAGAAGTAAAGGAAAAGATGATATTACTTAAAAAGATATCATGAAGTAAGTGAAACTGAGAGTGGAATATTATGCAACATAGTGACTAATGGACTTATCAATCATTGATCAATAGATATGTTGGGCTGTTTCTTAGCGAGCCTTGGTTAAGCCGGAGTTAATGCATTTATTATCCATTCTTCTATAGACATCGAAAACAAAAGCTTTGAAATGTGGTAGATGGTTGCTAGCGATAATGCCACACAAGCAAACAAAATTTGCAACAAACAGATACTTTGATTTCACATCTTGTTCGGCGTAAATATTCAATTACCGTTTTGCGTTCAAGCTTCTATGTCTCTTCAAAGTTTCGACGAAGGCCAGCAAGGGAACCAATATAATTTAGTACTTAATTGAATCCGCTGATAATTTACATCTCCGAGATCAAGATCGACTTACAAATTCATGAAATACACGTCATTATCATATTGAAAACAAAACCTCATTAAAATTAACTTTCAACGCACTTTAAAACACGCCTACTACAAAACTAGTTTCGTCCACAGACCTCTTCAATTTCGCAGAAATACACGTCACTTACATGAAAATATGTTGTAAATTGTGGAGACACACATTATATTGAAAAAAGCTGCTAATTCCATTGCGAACATGAAATGACAGCTCCTTCCTCTGTTTCAAAGTCAACAGCATTTTGGGATTAGTTATCTGTCTCAAAGGTAAGAATTGTGCTTTTAAAGCATAGGCTCAAAAAGGGTTCAAATTTCAAAGTACTTAGAGAATGTTCAATAGCCTTCATCGCTTTTTATTAACAGTGGGCGAACAACTGGTGAAGGAAAAATATTTGTAACGCCCTCAAAGAGAAGTTTATGCTAGGTCAAAAATGATTTTCGGAAGTAGAAAAAGCGTCGGGTCGACACAGACCCAAATGTTTTCTTATTTTTCGCGAGGATTTAATTGACGAAAAAATTTTGCAATCTCTAATTTCGGCGGCGGTTAAATCATACCAATATGTTTTAACCAAAACTTCACCAAAGGACAGTTACGTCAATCAAAAACCTAGCTCACTCCTGAGAGGTAACACAATATCTGTGGGGAAGTACTTCACAACAATAAATTTTACATTCGTGGCTTTAGGGTTTTTGTGGAGTAGCACTGTTCAGTCTCAGAAAAGCAACAAAGTGTTCTTTAGTTTTGCGTGTTACATCTGCTTTTAGAAGATGTAGACCTCACTTAAGTAGAGGTTAATTCCGACATACTTTTATCCCACTGTCTGGCATGATGTGACAGTTAAATGATTAAAAAAACATAATTATTTGTCTCTGTCAACATTTGAAAAGCTCTGAAGTAAGATTTCCGTACCTTTCAAAATTGCCGAAATTGAAGTAATTTGCAAAAGTTCGGCAATTTTTTTTTTAAATTTGGGTTGCACTTAGTTTATACTACTTGTTGATAGATTCATGGCTTATACAAACAAAATAAGCTTTAGTGCAGAGGAAGATTGCAATTAACGTCCAAAGTAATTTTCTGACAATTAATTTACTTCTGTAAAAAAGCAAAACGTTTCTAGTTTTAGATTCATTAGACTGACGCTGAAGCGAATATAATTGCACCCACAGACCTCTGCAATCAGTGATAACACGACCACACTGGCTGGCGTAACAGTTGAATCACCGGCAGACTCTCTTAGTTGAAATATCATGGCGATATTTGGAAATGTCTCGTCATACGAAGACGTACCAACTGCAAGCAGCAATAGTACTCCTTCTTCAGTAGAGTGCTTTAGTGTTCCAGGGCAAGCTACCATCGTGATACACGTTTTCGCGCTCTTTGCCTCCTTGATGGGAAATTCCCTCCTAATCACTGCCTTTGTTAGAATGAAAGAAAAAGTCATGCTGGTGATCGCTAGCATGGCAGCATCTGACCTTCTGGTGGCAATCTTTCTACTTCCTCGCTTCATCTTAGCAGAGGTACTCGGGTCCAGCGCTTTCCTTATTCACGGAGGAGGAGGCACATTTTTGTGCAAGATGTGCAGCTTCCTTAGCGATATGTCGTTGTCAGTAACAACTCTAAGTTTGATTGTGATCGCGGTTGAACGCTTCTTAGCTGTGGTGTATCCTCTTTTGTACATGAAAACCTCTAGTAGGAGACGTCGTCTTCTCGTTGCTTCAACTTGGATCATGGCTGCAGCATTTCACTCGCCATATTTTTACATGTTTCGACTGGTGACAAAAGTCGACAGTCAGGGTCAAGGTTACCAAGTCTGTTCCTTAAGCTGGGAACCAGCTTTCGATCACCAGTCAGTGCATCAGCGCTACAGCATCTTTCTCTATACCACCGTTTTGATTCTACCATTGCTCGTTATTTTCGTTTTGTACGCTGTTGTAGCTTTCCAACTTCGAAAGGACAAACTGAGTTCATGCCGAAACGAGAACGGGACGAAACGGATTCGAAAACGCACCCGGAGCCTACTTGTAATGGCCATTGCTACTGTTTTAGCATTTCTGATCTGTTGGACGCTCCACATCGCATTAACTGCCGTTTTCCTCTTTTCACCTTGGTTGGTTCCAAAGTGCAGCAAAATCTTCAAGATGATGCTTTATCTCTCGCACATTTTGGCAAGTTGCTATTGCGCGATCAATCCATGGATCTGCCTCTTCTTTATTCCAAGGCTTTTTCGCGAATTGAAAGTCATGGTACATAGAAGAACATTTCGGCGGTATGCAATGAAGGGGAAAAAAATGGGATCAGAGACCGAAAGTAGTAATGTCCGGCTTCGGTTTGAGAGTCGCACGTGTTCATTTACACCCGATAGCGATAATCAGTAAAAAATCGACCCAAGAAAGTCGATCGCTGATGGCTAGAGGCTTTTGCCATCTCTTTTTACCTCTCTTCAGTGAGCGCAGAAAGGCATATATATGAATCTCTTCCGTCAGGACGGCTTGTTTAAGGATTTCAGTTTGATGACTGGAGGAAGCACACTCTTTAAAAGGATGTCCAAAGCCAATCTTTCCCAGAAACATTTTATTCTTGTCGAGCGTTCTTCACCATCGATATCACGATGCTAACTGGATATAAATTACACTTTATGGGCCATGATTCATATATTTTCCTTTTATAATATTTTCTTGTTGTCTCCAAGGCTAACTCAATGGTTTATCTTTTGTTTATTTCTCCTTTACACAAGAGTATACTAATATCGCCCTGAAGTATGAAGTTTTCTTTATAGTTATTTTACCGCAGGTATATATTCATATATTAAAAATAACCAAGCAGATCGTAGAATCTTAGTGACGACATATCATAAAATATATGTTTCTATAGCATGTCTAAAATTTTTAATCATTGGACCTTTGAGCACAGTTTTTTTATTCTTTTATTGGGCCGCCATTGATAAGTGAAGGGGCCAGCGTGTTTGAATCAATTTGATCAATACCACTATTAAGGTCGCCCTCTACATCCTGGGAAACAGAATATAAAATGTTAGAAGATCAAATTTTGCTGCCTTTGTAAAAGGGTAGGGTACTTACATGTGCACATCCAACGGAGTCACAAAGGATTGGACCAACTTCAAAACAAATCAGCTGACATATATACTAAGCAAGCGATAACAACAACAAAAACGATGACTATGAAAGTGTCGGCCATTGATTTACTAGGTTTGCTATTGGTGATTGCCTGATAATCAAAGCTTTAATTTATGTATGAAACTAATGTCTTGAATGTTAAAGAATATGGTGTGAAACGGAAAAAAGGTTTTCCTGAGAAGTTGTACTTAATTTGAGGGATTGTGTTCTTGTAGATATAACTGAATGTAAAAGCTATATGTAGGATAATAGAAAAATGAGAAATTACGTTCGTATTCCTGTAACGTAATCTTTCAATTCTTTTAGCCACGAAAATACCAAATTTAACCTCCCTCTCTTCAGCAATGGCCTCTAATTAAAGAAAAGTTGGTGTGAGAAAAAAAAGAAAAGATGAAACTCTGAAAACCATTTTCAAAATGAGGTTATATGTTTAATCCTCGTCCGGACCATTTAAAACTGTTATTCTTTCGTGATCCATTTTTTGAACTAAGTACCTCTTTGTGACTTTACTCAGACGTTATGAAAATAACACTTAACCCAAAAAACTGGATATTCTCGACTTTAACATCGAATTATCGTGTAAATGATATATAGAGTTCTTTTAAATGACAAGAAAGCAACTACCAATCGGAAACGTCTGATTATCATCCAGTAAATCAACCAAGTTTTAAGTTGAACATTATTTGAAAACATGATTTTTGCAAAAGAAAATTGGATTTGACAGGTACACTTACAAAAGCTAAAAAAGCAATTTTTTAGCTTTTGAGCAAAAGCTAAAAGAGTGTTTATATATATATATATATATATATCATAATGAAGAACGTGAGTATCAGTGACACACTTGGCTGCGCCTTAAGCTTGTAAGGAAAAATTTTAAAGTAATCCATAAAACATTTCCGACAGCAAATTTTCGTCGAAGCAAATCAGACTTGACAAGTCTGAGGTAAAACTTATGATTATCTGACTAATTTTTCCCAAGTTTTTAAGTCTTCCATCGGATGCAACCAAGTTTTATTAATTCCCAATTTGATTGATTTCAAGATCGGAAAACGTTTTATGTTTGTTACAGACGAGGCAACAAAAGTTCTTGTTAATGGCCTGTGCTGGCGGCAAAACCTTCAAAGCCATCAACCCACCAGTCAAATGCTTGTTAAACAGCAGTTGTTCACATACATGCCATGCCATGATACATAAAATATAAAAGTACCTTGGAATTCTAGATACCATAGTCTTACATTTGGCGTGAAAATATGTCCTGATATTTATTTCTGGGCCAGGTCAGCGAACGAACAATAGTTCATCTATATACATGTTTGTGACAAACCTTTCTTCACCTTTTATTTCCCGCGTTCTCACATTGCGCGGTTTCCAAACCAATGGTTTGTTAATAGCATCAAAAGTCTTAGCCGTTGAGAGTTCTTTCAGGACGATTCAGCCATCTTCTCTTTTTGCGCAAGTTCTATCCTTCGTGAGGAGTCTCGTGGTCACGGCCTTGCTAGCTAGGTGACGACATAGACTCCAAGGGTGATCAGGTTACAAGCAATTTGATTACTGGTTTGTTCATATGAGTGGTCTCAGTAATCAGATCGGTATTCGTTAATTTGAGACAACCACTAAATATAATTATTTGTTTCGCAACATTGCACATCGTTTCCTTAATTGGACTGTCCGGAAAAGGTAACGTTCCATAAGCTGTAGAAACTTTTAATTTCGATAGTGGTCAATATACATAACCAAACGCCAGGTGGTAAAACCGAACTATCTTATTGTAAGCCCACACAACCAATACCACAGTTTCTCTAGAAATTTACATCTTTTATTCATTGCCCGAAAACATTTGAGCTAATTAAAAATTATCACATTCTAGATAATTAGAGTACAGGGATAAGACGAAAAAAGAACGAATCACCATTAACATGCTAAGAAGTATTACCTACTGCATGCCACATGCAGCATACATATGTACATCAGGGCTGGGTTGTTCAAAGCTGAGTCAAGATAACCCAGGGTTAGTGTAAAATTTGCCAGATTTCAGATCTGAAAGCTTGAAAAGAAAATTCAGTTTAATTCTTTGTACTACAATTTGGTGATTAGATGCTCTAAAAACAATAGGGGAAATTATCCCAAAAAAGCTTTTGAATGGAGAAATATAGAAAGCAAGGCTAAAATTTAACCTTACGTTAGCGCTAATCGGCCTTCGTCAACTACGCCCAGTGCATCATCATAGACATAGGGATTGTTACTTACATTCTCAAGATTATTACGTACTAATAAAGGATTCTTCCTTGCTTCTTCGTACAGACCACTGTTTTTCATTTTTACTTCAACTTTCGAAATGATTTGTGATATGTTGAAACAGGAATTTTCTTCGTTTTTAAATTTCGTTAAGTATAGTTTTCTTTTAAAGGTCTGTTTTGGCATTTGCCAAAGATGGAGTGCCACCCAGATAACAAAATACTGATGTAAAGTTATCATGATACTGAATTCTTGGTCGAAGCCAGAGTCATTTGAGCCTTCCACATTTCCGGCAAGTACTAAAGCGTAACTAATCTGTTTTAATACAATTTAAAAAGTAGTCTTCATAAAGTCATTGAGAAATTCCATTTTACTTGAATACTTCATACAGCCGTATTCTTAGCATCTGATGATATGTCTCATGCAGACAATGGATAATCGTTTGCTTTTATTTCAAATGGCTCGCCAATTTATTATGAAATACCATGATTGGAGATAATTTCTCTTTGGTGATTGCATGTCATCATTGAATCCTCTGTTTCTCCGTGCTGTTGGCAGGAAAAATAACTTTACTATTCTGGTATTTCTTAATGAACTGTGTGGTTTCTCAAAACTAATCTAAAATTGAGATGATGACAAATCAATTTTGTTTTCGTCCTTTTGGTAAAACAAGCTTCCAGCAATAAAAAAATCTTAGCATGTTGGTGAGTCAAAGATTAACCGCAGGCAACTCGTCAGCAGTGACGAACCTGGGAGAAGGCCGACGATTCAGGTCACAAGTATTATAAAACTGCCAGTGGACACGAAACCGTCACCCGACTTAATCTTTCTTGATTTGTAAATACCGCATTAACAAAAATTACTTTTACAGATTTTAGTTAGCTCGCGCGAAAAATTTCGCAGGAAAATTAAGCAAATACATGGATTAACTGCACAATACGACGAGGCCAATATCCGCGAGATATGTCGCATGACGTTTTGTATCTTAATACACTCGGAAACTGGGCTTAGAGAAAAGAGGTCAAGGAACGAAAAAACAACAAAAGGAGTCCAACATATGAAAAGTGCCGTTACAGTGACAGCGGCCATTCGGTGCAATTTTCTGATACGTTCTCGGTTTCGTCTTGCACACCTTTCGGTTCGACTTGCCGCCAGTTCATCCTTGCGTGAGCTGTATACTACAATGGCCGAGAGAACGGAAATAACGAGTAATGGTATAAGCAGGACTGTTGTGAATAAAATAATGTTGTAGCGAAGGTGCGCCGGTTCGTGATCAAAAGCTGGCTCCCATGTAGGCATGCACAGTTGGATCCTTTTGTCGTTGGAGTGGGGCGAAATTAGGCGCATCGTGTAAAAATACGGTGAATGAATTGCTGCAGACAAGATCCAGGTGGAGAAAATTGCACCCCGGCGTACACTGAGTGTGATTCTTTTATAAAGCATGGGATAAACAATTGCTAAGAGACGCTCAACGAAGATTATGACCAGACTCTGTGTCGATACTGCCAATGACATGTCACTGAGGAAAGTACACATCTTACACAGAAATGCGCCTCCACTTCCATGAACGAGAAAAGCGTTGGACCTGATGACTTCTCTTGTTATTAACCGAGGAATTAGAAAGATCGCCACTAGCAAGTCAGACGCAGCCATGTTGACAATGAGAAGCATCATGTTGTCCTTCATTCTTAAAATCGCGGTGATGAGGAGGATGTTTCCCAGCATAGCAACTAGCAGGGTGAGGACATGTATCACTGTTGGAACTTGCTCTGGAACTAGTGGAACCCCATCACTGGCACAAAGATCCTCTAGAAAAGAGTCGTTGCGGCTTACATTTCGATTGTTTTCCAGATCATCTACAGAGACGTTTGTATTCATTTTGATGGAATGCGTTGTAAAATGACCAAGCTCGAAATGAAAAACGCTCGAGTTTGTGGTCCATTTATGTCTCTTGCACTTCATGATTTTCAATACAGCTGTGCTATTCCAAGTGGCTGCAGATGGTCAGGAGCCAATAAATGTTCAAGTTGACATCCCTTGAGATTAGCCAAATTTATTACTCTCTGTACGCGTGACAACCCACTGTTAACAGAAAACGATATGGTGATCGTTGGAGAGTAGAAAGATTACACGATATTGCACAGTACTACAAAACGATATAAGTGAAAAAAGATCTTGAATCCATCATAAAACTATTTTATTATAATATTTAGAGAAAATCATTTAAGACTGTTCTTTTTCGGCAGTAATTTTCGTTAGGGCGACATATGAAAAATTTCTTTTTAAACAGCTCTCATTATTGATGCATGGTCGTTCTTCCTGTGGGAGTACATCTTGCTATAATTAGCTATAAACCCATATGATTTAATAGTGCCAGTTTGTATTCCACGAATTACCTAAGAATCCGACTGGGGCACGCTCAGGACAATTAATATTGGCTTAAAAGCTCCTCCGAAAACATCAGCAGTTAGAGGTCGAATTTTATCTTAAAGAACTGAGCTTCTTGAATTCAAAGCCACCTCCCAAAACACCTTAATCTCAGTAGAAGCAAGTTGCCAAATCTGTAGGACGAATATATCTATCAGATACGTGGAGTGAAAAAAATTAATACGCGACAGAATGGGAGATAAATAATGTGTGGTTCCGATAAATATTGTAAAATAACAGTGATTAAGTTAATTAAGGAAAATGAGATGTTGAACTAGAAAGAGCTAAACGAACCAAAACAGAAACAATGAGCAATGAGCAAGCCTGGTAACCAAAGCGAAAGGAAGAGTCCTCGTCACAAATTTGAAGCTCATGTAAGAGTATTAGGTCTGAATGGTAGGCCCCGGTTGTTCGAAGGTTGTATGACGCTATCCACCGGATAAATCTTTATCCGGTGGATAGTGCAATATGATTTGCTATCACTTAACCGCTGGATAGTGACTTATTCGTTGGGTAGCGTTATCCGCCATTTATACAACTGAGCCTAGGATAATCATACATTAAAAATGGAGGGAATTGACATGGTCTGGTGGGCTAAGCTTTTGCTACTATTTTCCAAAAGTTACTAAACGTCACTCGGAGCACAAATGACATCAACTGTATTGAACGACTATGCTATACAGAACCGTTATGGACACATCGTTATCGGATGATATATGGAGCAGCACGCGCATGCTATCCTTGATAATCTGTGGCAAGCATGTTCTTTTTATTTTACAGTTGCAAAAGACAAATGCTAGAAAAGCTAATTAACACTCAGATTTTTCTTCAAACAAAGTCCCTATTTTTGAAGACACCATAAAACCTAAAGCCCATGATTTAATTTCAAAAAACGGTAAGACCTCAACAACAACTTACACCAGCGTGTGACCTGGGTTGGATATAGATGAGTTCGAGTAAAGCAGACCTCAGAATTTTTAAAGATATCGGTCGGTTTATGATCGGGACTCTTTATTCACATTTTATCATGAAACAATAGCTACGTACAGAGTTGCTTTAGAATGGGCCGAGAAAAAGTAATTCATTACTTTAAAAAATTCATTCAACATCGTAAAATGGCGTATATGAGAACGATCCTTCGCAGTAAAGCACTATTTGAGCAATAGTGAAAATCAGACCTGAAAAAAATTTCAGGCCTGTACGGGACTCGAACCACTGACCTCTGCGATACTAGTGCAGCGCTCTACCAATTGAGCTAACAAGCCAATTATTATATTGGATATAAACTACGGGTTTATATCGAAATTAATTTGATGGCCTGCTCCCAGTTGGCTTGTTAGCTCAATTGGTAGAGCGCTGCACTAGTATCGCAGAGGTCAGTGGTTCGAGTCCCGTACAGGTCTGAAATTTTTTTCAGGTCTGATTTTCACTATTGCTCAAATAGTGCTTTACTGCGAAGGATCGTTCTCATATACGTCTCGTAACCGCAGTTCACACATATGTTTCATATGTTTGTTGTTGTTTGATTTATCATCTACGGGTTTATATCGAATTAATTTGATGGCCTGCTCCCAGTTGGCTTGTTAGCTCAATTGGTAGAGCGCTGCACTAGTATCGCAGAGGTCAGTGGTTCGAGTCCCGTACAGGCCTGAAATTTTTTTCAGGTCTGATTTTCACTATTGCTCAAATAGTGCTTTACTGCGAAGGATCGTTCTCATATACGTCTCATAACCGCAGTTCACACATATGTTTCATATGTTTGTTGTTTGATTTATCATCTACGGGTTTATATCGAATTAATTTGATGGCCTGCTCCCAGTTGGCTTGTTAGCTCAATTGGTAGAGCGCTGCACTAGTATCGCAGAGGTCAGTGGTTCGAGTCCCGTACAGGCCTGAAATTTTTTTCAGGTCTGATTTTCACTATTGCTCAAATAGTGCTTTACTGCGAAGGATCGTTCTCATATACGTCTCATAACCGCAGTTCACACATATGTTTCATATGTTTGTTGTTGATCGTAAAATGGGTTGCGGTTGTTTATTGATGAATACATTTTTTAATTAATGAGGTAAAATAATTTGTTTTAATTTAGAAGTAGTTGCTTCGATGTCGATCGCGACGCTTCGATACATACATACATACATACATACATACACACATACATACATAACTTTATTTGATAACGCAGGTTAAAATTTGCGCAACTTTACAGCTGATGTGGACCTGCCTAAACCAATTAGTCTATAATTATATAAAATACAGATATGATAAAATTTATAACTTGAATAAATTAAGTAAACCATAAAATTTTTAGTAATAGTGAAAATTTGGTTTCATGTTTTGTATAACGTTACCTTCCTTTTCAAAATTAATATTCATGACAGTTTGCTTGGATTGTTTTAAGTTATGTTTAAAAATAGATAAATTTGGATAATCTTTAAGATTATCGGGAAATGCATTCCACGCTACTGCAGATCTATGAGCAAAGGACCTACGACCCAGTTCGGTTTTGGGCCAACACTCAGGGATTTCCTTAGGTTATAGCTGTTAGAGTTCTTGGTCACCAAACAATTAATTTCCCGCAACCCTAAATTATAATAAGCATTATATGTAATAGTTAAGATACGTAGCTTATGAAAATACTCTAAAGGCATCCAGCCAACCTTAGAAAGTCCATCATTATCCTCAAAACTATTTGGTATCTTATGAATCAGCCTGGCAGCCCTGATGTGAATCATTTCTAGAACTTTAAGCTTGGGTCCAGACCCCCCAATTACAATTCCATATAGAACACTTGGTATAACTATCCTATAGTAAAAAGTCTCCAAGATAGATGTACATAGGAAATTTATACGTCTCAACATTTTAACTTTGGCATTAAATGCAGATCTAGCCAATGCAACATAGTGAGACCAAGAGAGTTTATCATCGATTGTAACCCCAAGGCAATTGGTGGAGGACACATACCGAATGGTGTCCACACCCCACTTCAGCTGTTTCAAAGGACCTATGAAGGGGGTAGTACTTAAGACCATTGCCTCGGATTTATCTTCATGTAGAATCAGTCTGTTACTAAGACACCAGGAATTAACCTGGTCCAAAACAGCCTGTAACCCTGTTGTTATGTCATCAACAGTATTCCCTGCTACATATATTGTGGTGTCGTCAGCATACATATAGACTTTTCCACTGGTAACAGATTCAGGGAGGTCATTAACATAAGATACGAACAGTCTTGGTCCTAGTAAGGATCCCTGAGGGACCCCAGCTCTAATGGGGATCTATCAGATCTAGACCTATTTACAGTAGTCCCTTGCACACGGTTGGAGAGATAGTCATTGATCCATTTCCACATATCACCTGCCAAGCCAACAGCCTTGAGTTTCTCAGTAAGAATACTGTGGTTGACGCAATCAAAAGCTTTGCGGAAATCAATGAATAAGACTCCAACCTTATGACCTCTATCCAGGACACTCCCCCTGGACTCAGTGAGATGAAGGAGGAGGCTCTGCGTTGAATAGCCCTTCCTAAATCCCCATTGTCTATCTGTAACAATGCCATTGGATAACATATGATCATCAAGTGAATTACACACTACTTTCTCCAGAAGCTTTACTGGTGTACTAAGCAAGGATATAGGTCGGTAATTGTTAGGATCCAGCCTGTTCCCTTTCTTAAAAACAGGTGTGACTAATGACTCCTTCCATTGTTGGGCGAACTTACATCAGTCCATGTTTTTTTTTTAACACCTCTAGCAGACCCTGAATAGCAGAGTCCTGTGCCAATTCAAGATCTTTAGGAAAAATGTTATCAGGGCCTACTGCTTTGTTTGGATTAATAGACTTTAAAACATATCTAACTATATCCCAATTCAAAGAAAAATTCTCTATGGTGGGAGTAATTCTATTAATATAAAAAGTAGTATCTAAATGTACTGGATCCAAGTTCTTAGTAAGATCATGTGCAATATCAATAAAATAATTATTAATCAAATTTGCTTTCTGCCTATCATCTGAAATAATAGTGTTATTAGAATCTTGTGGGGGACCAATTTTATCACTTTTGCTCTTACCAAGTATACGATTAGATATTTTCCAGAAATCTTTAGGTGAAGAAGATTCTTTAAATAGCCCAATCCAGTAAGAGGCCTCAGGTTTCCTGATTGCATGCTACTGCGAGTCTTCTGCAGGCGATGAATTCAACTGGATAAGTACATTGCACTAGCCTTTAGCCTTGGTTGTGATTGGCTGCTACTGACTTGAAAGCTTTGATTGGCGCATTTCGAAGAAATTTTTCCTCAGCGGTCTGTTAGCCCTCGGCTACCCTGTTTTTTGGTCTTCGGCATAGAATGTTACAATTTCCCTGTTTAAATTGCCACAGCAAAGTCTTTTTTCAGTCGCTAGACATTTTAATCTACCTAATCATTCTAAGCAACATATGGCAGTCTGCAACATATGGCAGTCTGCGCCCTTTCCATACATTTAGGTACCTCTGAAAGTTGCAAAACTCTTGTGACAAAAATTTATCTTTCAAATCGGTACTCTTATTCCCTTAGGTATCAATGAACGCTTTTTATTCTACTAATTTATTCTTGTTTTTCTCGTCACCATGCTCCCACTCACGATAGTGTAGCTCCTCCGTTCTGCATCCAAACACACACACACACACACACACACACACACACACACACACACACACACACACACACAACTCTCAATTCCTCAATTCGCTCTGACATAGGTTTTACTCTCGAAACGGTGGCCAGTTTGCATTAATAACTTATTTGATAAAACCAAATTTCTTTTGAGGTTCGCCTCTTGTACCCTGCTTTGCAACAATGAAAAATAACGAGCACTAATCTTTATTCCGCTCCAGAACGGGCGGTGTCTGGTGTCCGGTAAGGCTTAGCGAGTCCCGCGTAGGCGTTTCAGTGTTAACTCTGTCGTACTTGCAGGTAATCCTGTGAATAACACTATCTTTGTTAGCCAGTTAATCAACATCTTTGGTCCGTTTTTAGTCCCCGACCCGGTAAAAAGCGCCTCAGTACACCTTGCTTTCGTAGGCAGCGACGATGTTGACCCTTGACATGTGAAAACCACAGAGGATGCGAATTCATTGGCAGGTACAGCAATGATGGTTGATTTACTGGTCTTTAAAAGGGAATTGATACCCATTAGAAGGCAGATGTTTCTTATTCAAAACTGAGGGCTTTTTTTTATCAGAAGTTGACACGCCTAACGATACCTGGTTCTATCGCCTGTGGATGCTGTGAAACATGTGTGCTGCGTATTTGTCAGTGGCCATACGCTTCCTTCATACACCATTGGTGAGGTGTTTATCGGGTTCTCCTGAGACAGCGGAGTCTAACAAAGGTTTAATGAATGAAAAGTTGTTGGCTCTTTAGTTGCTGCAAGAAGGTATTGAAGTTCTCGAGACCGAAGATGGTGAAGGCGTCGATATCTCCTCACAACATTTGGACAACCAACAGCCTTCTATTAACTTCACTAGTCGATTTTATCACCTGAAGAGTGTGTAGAGGAGTAATCGTGCGCATGCCCAGATGACGCCCCGCTCGACATCGGATATGAGTACAACGTGAGACAAACGATCATGAATCCCAAATTTATAAACTACTTCCGTCAAAACTATTTTCAGTGGTTGGCTGGTTTGTCTATTTTTGAAGTACTGTGAATAAATCATAATTCCTTCTTTTGCGTATTTAATGATCAAAGTGTTTTAATGATTCGCTTGATATTTTTCCTTCGTTTTTGTTTTTACCACAATTTTCCGGACCGCTATTATTGTGTTCGACTATTCAAACAGCCATAGCTGAAATATTACCTCGACATACAATTATGGCTCCAAAACTCTATTTATCAATGGATAGTAACTTCAAGGTGAGGAAAGACTATTCGACAAATAGTTTGACAGGATCGCTCCAGTGAGAACGCGATAACTGTGTGAGAGAATTATAAAGCAACACCTGTCCCTGCCAGAGCTTTGCTAAATCGATTTGTTTAACCCTTTATCTTCTAAAACAATCAATCTTTTCCCTCGGTACATTATAAGTTTCTGATGATTTAGGTTGTAAAAAATTGGTTTTGAATAAAAAATATTTCAAAGTTCCTTATTAGTTTTTTGCTGGAGGGCTGATTACTAAAAGTACGGAAAATCCCATAAGTTAGAGCATGTTTGTCCAGAATCTTCACATGGGGCAAATCTTAGCTATGTTGTACGTCAAAAACTTACAAACGGGTTGATTCAAAACGCCGAGGAGCCTACTGATATCGATAACCTGCTTGAACGAACAATTGGACCGTTCAGTTGATTAAAATTTTTGCAAAGGTTTTTTTACAAAGGTTTTGTTTTTACAAATTGAATCAAAATTAAATTTGTAATCGCTGGAAGGGGGAGGCACTTAATCATAGCTAAAAATTTGAAGTTTGAATTTTCATCTTTTGATTCCAAATCATTTTGCGTCTCGTTTGTGGCTAATGACTTTTAAAACACGGAAGACATTCATATTAACACAACGAAATGATGGTGCGGCCGGAAAAAAAGGTAGTGTAAAAGTCTTTGTTTGTTATTGTCTGAGATAAGCCTTTCTTCATGATAATAAAGTATTATCGTTTGTCTTACGATGTCGTCACTTGTGATGTGATTCGCGAAGTTTCGACTGTATACTGCTAGTCTTCATCAGGCGATAAGGTCGACTGCTTTTGGGTCTTCTCATAAAGCAGGATGCTCCGCTGTGACTGGTTGGTATTCCACCGCTGTGATTGGCGCGTTTTGATCCTCGATGGTCCTGAGTTGTCCCCTCGGCAGTCCGCTGTCGAACGGCTCTCCTGTCACAGTTGCTGCTAATTACAACTTGAAGATGTCTGTTATTATATGGGCGTGAACCAATGAGGTTAAGTCTTTGAGTGTGGAACTAGCCAATTGAGTTGTGACGCACGTTTACAACTGAACGCTCACTCTAAAATTCCCCCAAGTGGATGATATTCCAAACTGATGAAACCTTTTTACACCTTGTTTCATTGTTTCAAATGGCCTATTGCAAAAGCGCCCTTAATACGTGCCAGCTGTGATGGCGATTTTACACACAATTCATCTGGGCATTTCAGCAATTCGTTCGAACACACTGAGGGCAGCACAAACCCTCTCATCACTACTTTGGGTGGCATCACACTACTGACTTGACGATTTAACTTCATGACTCAAATGAAAAAAAAAAAAAACTTTCAAAGAAAAAAAAAAAAAAAAAAGGGATGATAAAGGCTGTTTCCGCGGTTTTATTGAAATTCGTAATTGATTGAAGCCGGAGACACTTAACATGACACGCTTTGTAGTTTGACTTTGAATTTTCACTGATTGAATCGAAGTTTGCGTCGCAGTTGTAAAAGACAACTAAAAAGACAAATGAAAGACGGTGATTTTTTTCATACCAAGACAACGAATGAAATATTAACGGCGGTGCGGCTTGTAAATATAATTGCAGCCAAGATGCTTAGCTTGTTGGGGCCAATAGTGGTGCTGACTTCGGTGAGCTTTGCCCTATTGGTTAAAATTCTCGTCTTAAATCTCTTTCAGTAAGAAAAGCAAACAACAACAACAACAACTGAACAAAAACAAAACAAAATAAAAATTATCAAGCCACGAATCAAAATCGTTTTCCAGGCTGAAGCCAATTGTGGATGGAGATCTTTCATGATCTTTCAAGAGCTTTCAAGGTCTGAAGTTACGTTAATTTATAATGATTACATTTAACCAGATATAAAAATGCTGCTTTCATTTACATTTTGATTTTCTTACCTGAAAAAAAAAATTTTTCAAACGTTCCCTTTTCTGTCACTCTGTTTTTGAGACAAATGCACCCGCAAAAGTTAACGCCAGCTACTATTTTTCTCTAGTAAAGCATTTATCACTCGTTAAGGGGCTAATGAGCGTCCTTAGTAAGAGAGCGAACCAATCAGATTGTTTATCATAAAAGGTTGTTGGATGTGGATCTAACCCCGGCATTAAGCCATCAAACATCCATAAACTTCCGCATGAATCTTACACGCGAATTTGACATTTTGAAAAACACCCAAACACATTTGCAAGGTATAACGCTTCCTGCCTTTTATTAAGTGTGCCAGGGGAAATAATTTGGTTTCAGTTATTCTTCTTGAACTTAGTTTCTTCCGACCGTTAAGATTCCCTACGACTTCTAAAGTTTGCTTTCATCCGTTAAATAGCTTCATAAGCAGGGCTGGCATTGGCCTTGGGAGCGCCTTTGATTTCGGTCAACAGTTGGGATGTACGTGCACGATATTCAAATAAGGCAAGTTTTTGGCAGGATTTAAATCAAATGGATGACAAATTTAAATGATGGCCTTCTTACAGGATTAGTTTGCCTTCTCAATTAATTGCAGTTTTTGCCGAGGCTTTAATCAAATACCCAGTTACCTCAATCGCACGACACCCGACACCACTATAATGTTGAGCTTTCAATGTCGCAATTTTGGCCAATAACAGCTAAAATACGGGGAGTTTTCGTTTATTTAAGGACAACGGGCTTCTAAAAGTGGCCAGTGTGGCCCGAGCAAATGACTACTCAATGACAGGTTGCCTTTATTGGTTATGGTCAATAGTGGCTTAGACTGAGGTAAGCTTTATTTTACTGTAAAATCCTCACCGCCAGTAAAGTCGAATTAATATCCACAATTACAACGTGGCACTAAGGATTTTGGGGGTAAATAGCAGCCGTTTAGAAGTCTGAGAAAATATATGCGGAAAAGTGTTTATTTGCTCATAGAATAAATTTTTTCGAGTCCACAAGCAGCACCATCTCTAGATGTTATCACGCCTTTCTGAGGATCAATTTAAAGCTGAGTTTGGTATGAAACATTCCAATTTCAGTTCGGTTCGGAGACATTTGTTAAGTTGCATTTAACGACACCATGTTGTCTGTGATCGAGTCAAAGATCTTACCAGATGCGAACCCAGTTTCCGATTTCTTCTTGAATACAAGGACCTCACAGATGCAAACCTAGTTTTCTGTTTTCTTTTTGAATGCAAACACCTTACGTCTTGCTTGGTATCCGATAGATAAGTTACATCACCAGTATATCTGTCTTTTTTATTTCTGAATCCAAACTCGATTCAAATTTTTATAACTAAAGCTTTACCACACCTTAATTGTATGCAAAAGGTTCATGGATCTCAGCAGATCTCATGTAAAAACAGGAAATCATCAGCTAGTTCATATCCAGTAATGATCGCTGACCTCTCTGAATAATAGCTAAGTCCGGAATGAAACACCTGAACTTCAGATTGGTTTTGTAAATTTTGTAAAGCTGCATTTTAGGACGCCATAGCACATGCAAATGCTCAAAGAAGACGGAAGATGCAAACCCAATTTCCGTTTCCTACTCGTAAACAAGCGCTAAACTCTTTCCCTCGTTTTCGATTGAAAAGTTCAATCTTAAGATCTGTGTCTGGGCAAACTTTCTTTATTTTCGATCCCGCAAACTCAGTTCAGTTTTGACGTCAATTTCATTTAATTACTTGCATGCAGAGAAGTGCTACATAATGGCTGTCTTGGTCGAGACAAGAAAAAAGTGGGTATCTATATCATCAAAGGTGTTATGCGATCTCTAAATTATGGCAGACTAGAAACCAAACGCGGGCTTTTACGAAAGAAAAAAGAAAACAAAATTGCAAGACGAAAGTGTTGTTGGCTTAACATGAAAACTTTTTCCTCTTGAAGACACTCTTCCATTTTAAAGAGCTCGAGTACGAAAACGTGAAACATGACCTCACTCATCTCACGATGAGCACAAAACAATCAATAATGTCTCAGAACAATACAGAGGATGGACAGGTCACTTAATATGCCTGATTCGACCTCTGTTATAATTGTTTTTTGAAGCCGCGTGTGCCCGGCTTTCTCGAAAATCTATTCATTTCGCTTGTGTTTTAATTTTAGTAACAAATTTGTGTCGTAAAGCTGACCAGGTCGTAAAATAAAATCAACCACACCGAAGATCTTCAAAGTTGATCGCTGACCTGTATCTCTCAGTGTTGATTCTATAGTAACCACTGACTTTCGTGATGATCAAGAAAGAAAATTAGAAAAAGCTGTTTCCTTGATTTTGAAACTTACCCTTAAAGATTATATTACGCAAAAACTTGTCTCTTTTTTTTTTCTCTTGAAACAGCTTCGTTTGTCATTAAGAGTTTTATTTCAGCTGCCATTTGTTTCACGTTTCAGGATCATGAGTTATCTAAACGGTAGGGGGGTCAATTATCGAATAAAAGCAATGAGGGAGCCAATCAAAATGCCTCTAGTTTAAAGTCGTTGAGTGTCCGTCATCAAGCGCTGTTGATCTCGGATGACCCCAAACCTCCAGAGTGAGTCCCTTAACCTGTCGAATCGTTTTCATGATCGTGACAAAACAGAGAGTTACTTGCACCAAAACTTACTGCTTCACTGCTTCCTGTTTAGCTCTAGGGAATATAACTTGTTTCAGTTACTCGACTAGAACTTGGGTTGCTGCTAAACACAATTTCTGAATGTGCGCCAGGTATTACAAAGTGCGCCAATTTTATTACAAAGTGCGACAAATATACAGAGTCACGGTTATTACAAAGTGCGACAGGTATCACAAAGTGTGACGGCTATTACAACTGAAGTGCGCTGTCTTAAAGTGTAACAATTTTATTACAAAGAGTAACAGTTACAACAAACTGCGACAGTTATCACGAGGTGCGAGAGGTACTATAAAGTGCGACAGGCACTGCAAGGTGTGCCAGGTATTATAAAGCGCGACAATTTTATCACTGAGCGACAGGTGTTACAAAGAGTGACAGTTACCACACAGTGCGTCGGGTATTACAAAGTGCGACGGTTTTTCCAAAGAGCTACAGGTATTACAAAGTGCGAAAGGTATTAAAAAGAGGGCCGAGCACAACGAGGTCCGTGTGTCATGAACGAGAGCCAAATATTTGACCGTCCGGCCCCAACTTACTTACTTAATACGCGTTTTATCATATGAGCACTGAATAAGTTTTTGAAACTCGAAAATTCTGATTAACTTAACTTGGACGTAATAACCTGGCGTGCGCGGGAAAACCACAAAAAAGATCCGGTAACAAAAACTTGTTCTTTATTTTTCTCGAGACCAAGAAAATCACAATTTATTGAAAAACGTGACTAAATTTTTGCAACAATAGCGAACAATATTTTTTTTTCGCAAGAAAGCCGTACAAATGCAGTGGGGCCGGACCGCTTTTTCTGGACCGGCTCACGTCCACCCCTTCGGCCTTGCACGCGTAAGCTTTTACCAAGGTTTTCTATGGGATTGCGCGAGCGGAGCCGGACGTGTCATAGGATAAACAGGTTTATCAGCCAAAAAGTTAAGCCTACCATACATTTGGCAAAAGCTTAGTTCATGCTTATTACATCAAGGCAGAAGCCTCTCGACATTTCATTTTCCTTGTTTGATCTCACTTTGACCAAGCTAATGTTGTGCGGGGCAACTGTAACAAATGCCTATCTGAAAAACCTCAAAAGCTTCAAGACTGCGCAGCACACCTTTTACTGTATGCTGGCAATGATAATAATTTGATAATAATATTCCATTGCTAGGGTGGCGGAAATCCTTTCATCAAACATTGAAAAAGAAACATATCATGATTTATCGTAAGACTTTACTTGGGATGGCAGCGCAATATCTAAAACAGATATTGTTTTTTATTTTTTTTTTAATTTTTGGCGACAAACTGAATGCTATATTGTGTAAAAGGACCTATATTGTTTAATTTAATTTACTCCATTTTCATTGCATTATTTGCAGTGGGGAAGGACTAGAAAGGAACATACAAACCATTCGTGCTAGTCCACCCTCCCACCCATCCCTCCCCAGGGGAGGACATCCAGCACAGTAATCTCGTTTGTGGGAGCTTTACGTCTCCTACCCCAACCCTGCAGGAGACGGGAACTCCATTTATTCGTCCCTATCCGACAAGACTAGAATATCTAATCATTTCTTGATGTTACAGAAAGGTAGCAAATTCTTCTCAATTATTTTAAGACCTTGAGTGTTGGTCCGGCCGGGGCTCGAACCCTCGACCTCCCGCACAACAGTCCAGCGCTCTATCCATTGAGCTAACCGGGAGACGGTTTAAAATCAACTGCGCATTGATTACATGAAGATGTTATTCGTACAGTATAGTCAATGTGTGAAACAAATCAATAATCAATCAAGAATCTTTATTTATACACGATAAGTATTTAAAGCGACACTTCGCTTGTGGCGTCAATTTAAGGAAAATTGAGCCGCCAAACTTCTATTTGTAATATTTATAACCACAGTATAAGATCTCATTCTTTTGATGTTATTCAGTGCTGTAATCGAGGCTAGGTGTGTAGGTAGCTACGCGATTAGAATACTATAGGGCTGAAGGAAATGCTGTGTATGAATAAAGATATCTTTTCTCTTACCCTCATGTCTTCTTGCATTTTCACATCGAGCAGGAAAGTGTGGCTTTTTGCCAGCCTTGCTTGTGGCATCGTGTACGGCCCGCATACAAAAAAGTCAGCCAAGAATCTTCAGAAATGGCAAATCGTCGCTTCCATATATGCCAAAAACTGGAAAACCAGTTAATGCAAAATAAATTCGTGACAAATTTAAGTATGTCAAGTTTGCTTACAAAGGAAAATTTGCCTAGATCAATTGATAACTAAACTGGGATCACAACAGTTGCTGTAGCATCATGCAAAAGCCTTGAAAGCTTTTTTAGGCTTCCTCCCCTGCTAGTCCTTTAATTACATTATTAACTTGATGAATTAAATTTGTGAGAAAATAAGAAACAGCAACATTAAAAAAAAAAAAACGATTTAATTTTCGCTGCAGTTTTAATGGTATTTATAATCGGAAGAACCGGAGACAGCTTATCATGCTTGGCAGCTGGACTTTGATTCTTCACTATTCGATTCCAATTTGAGTCGCCTTTGAAGGCAATGATGACTAAAATAAGATGATTTTCTATTCCCCAGGACAACGAAATATTAACGGCTTGTCAAAATGATTGCTATCAAGATGCTTAGTTTGTTGGGGTCTATAGCGGTGCTCAGATTGAGGTAAATAAGTAACGGAGGTGAGTTTCTAAAAGAGAAAAAAAATGAAACTGTTGTGCGGCGTCGGTGGGGGTAGCAAGTACCATTCGCTCTGCCACCTCGCACGTCAGCTTTGAAACTCTTTATGATGGCCAGTTTACAACAACAACTCAGTTGATAAAACCAAAATTACCGAAGTATATAAATTTTGCTTTATTTTTGAAATTTTCTCGTGCTTTATCTCTGGCAGTAAGGAAAAAAATCATTTTCACTGGAACCAATTAAAAATGGAAATCAAGATATACATGAACTTTCCAGGGTATCTTGACATCTGGCTGGATCTAACTCACTGAGTTAATAGTTTATGAGCATTTTACCATAACAGCCGTACTTTCTCTTTCATTCTGTTTGCTTACTTTTCACGTCGTGTGAGGTGGCATGCACGAAAGCTTGGCTTTTTACAGCCTCACTAGCGCCTTTGTGTGTACGGTCCTCAAGCTGGGAAGTAGATAAGGCAAATTTAAATGGGGTGAATTTTCACAAGGACGTACGTCGAAAGCCGGTAGGCAAGTCATTTAATTCAGTATGACAAAAATTTTAAATGATAACCTGCTTAGAGGATCCTTTCGACTTCTTAATGAAATTTGTAACTGCTGGAAGAGCGAGACGCCGAGTCCTACTATAACATTGAGCTTTGAATGTTCCCTGAAAAATTAAAAAAGGAAGTTGGACTCTAAGTTTGGGAATTTTACGTCTGTTTCAAGACAACGGGCTATTGACAGTAGCTTACAGTGCGGCCTCATCAAATGATAGGTGAAAGGTGTGAATTCTTGGTTGAGGTCAATAGTGGTGTAGACTGAGGTAAGCTATAGTTACTGTAAAATTCTTATCGCCAGAAAAGTCGAATTAATATCCGCAAATGAAACATGACACTTGAGGTTTTGGGAGTGAATATCAGTCTTTCATACGAGAAAATGTGTGGGGAAGAGTAGTGTTAATATTGTCAAAATTAATTTTTGTCCTATCTAGTTGTGATCACTTGTTTCCAAAGCTACTTCAAGCTATGTTTGGTATAAAAATTTCATTTTTGGTTTGGTTTGGCTCATTTTGTAAAGTTGCACCTTACGACGCAATATTGTACGCAATTGAGTCAAACATCTCTCCGGGTGGGATCTCAATTTGCTTGAAAAATGTCGTTATTTTATTCGAGTTTTTGTAAAGTCGCAGTTTTACCTCACGTTCATCGTATGCAAATAACTTATGGATCTTAGCAGGAAGAGAGTTGTTAATTTTCTCTTGTACTAATAAAAATTTTTTCGAAATCACCGACTAGCCCGTATCTAGTTACTTTTTTGAAGAATATTCCCTGAAGCTTTGTTCGATCAAATTTCGGTTCGGTCTAGATAATTATGAGTGCGACACTGAACGCGCATCACTTAGGTGGTTAAGACAAGAAAAATACAAATATTTTCCCCAAAATGTGCCCAGCATCTTGAATAAAACGTCTCCTGTGTTTTCTTTTCGGCTCTTGGAAAACTATGGGAGACTAAAAAAACCCAAAGCCCTAGTAGGCAAGTGGGCCTTGCGAGGGATTTTTCTGAAGAAAAAAAAAAGAAAAATTGAAGGCCAAATTGCGTTGTTGGCGTCTTTGAAATGTCCTCCGCCTGCGGCGTTCAAAAAGATTTTATCTATTCCGTTGACTTCCCGAATGTAAAGCTTCATTTATGTATTGTAACAACGTTAGAATAACAATGGCGTGTACGTGGTATTCTGGCCGAAGATAAAACCTTTTTCCACTTATAGACGCGCCACTATTTTTAAGGGTAAGAAAACGTGAAAATAGCTAATTCGACCTCTCTGCTGATGTTATTGTTTCTTGAGGCCGCAGTTGGCTTTCTCAAGAATCTTTTTATTCGCTCTAGGCAGTAGCAAATTTACGAAGGGAAGTAAGGCCAGCTACAAACTAAAATCAGTCGCACCGAAGCGAGTTGCTTTGAAAATCTTCGAAGTTGATTAATAGTTGATGTTTAGTTAGAGGTTTTGACTCCAGCTATTTTTCCATAGAAAACGATGAAGAAAAAATTAAAAAATGCCGTTTCATTGATTCAGATTTTTATTTACATAGAACTTTGCTTCTCTTTCTCTTTTCTTGAAACAACTTCGTTTGCGATGATAGTTTTATTCCAGCTGCCATTTGTTTCATGTTTCAGGATCACCAGTTTAATCGGTAGGGAGTCGAAGATCGATAAGAACAAGGAGTCAATCAGATTGTTCGTAGTTTCAGATCGTTGAGTGTGTATCTCACTAATTTATAAGTTATCAAGTGCCAATGATCCCTGATGACCCCAAAGATTCCCAGTTATGGTCCAGTAACTGATTTTCTACACAAAGAAAAATGCTAAGCAACTGTTGAGTGGTGTATTATTTACCAATTGAAATTTTTTCCTGACTGCATTTTGAAATCGAGGCCTCCCCCATCTACTTACCTCTAGCAGATAATACTAGAAAAAAAAATTGATCCAAAGCATGGTCCGAAAAATTGTTCAATAGTCTAAGGGTCCAATGGTCCATTCCTCATTGTACCTTATGCCCTTACGCCTGTCAGATCGCTTTCGCGAACGTGATATTTAGAAAACGCCCGAACACTGATAACTATAGGTTAAAGTTCCTCAGGAAGTTTAATCTAGTGTTAAGCGGCTTTTTGTTTAGTTTTTAAGGGCAATATCTTCGTCTCAGCTACTCGACTGGAGCTTGCCACAAAGTGCGATGGTTTTTTTTTTTGTGTGTTACTAACAGCGGAAGTTAGTATGAATTGCGACATAACGTACATTGAAGTGCGACCACGACTCAGCCTGCCGGCCTCTTTCCATTCAAACAGTATGCAATGACCACGAGAGGTCAAATATGACACCAATGATGTTGATATGTCTGGAGACTAAAGTGCCCCGCTCTTTGTTTTCATACACGCGATAAAGATAATTGGTCCAAATATATGGCCGAAATAATTCAGTACTTCAGAACGGTCAAGTGTTAGCGATGAAACTATCTTAATAGGTTAAGAAATCTAAACGTGGTAAGCTTTTCAAACATCTCAAAAAAAAACCTCTAAAACAAACAGTATCGCAAGCGCCATCATCAGCCCTGCTTTGTATGATATAGCGGAGTGATAAGATTCCCGTAATAGAAGCATAATTTGTTTTTAGTCGAAGTTTATTAAAGGACCTTTTTGTGTTTCACCTCTTCAGGTACACGTGAGTGCTTCAGTCTTGCTGCCTCCTGGGCATAAGTCGTTAAAAGCCTTCAATGACGCTGATTAACAAGTATGACAGACCATGAAAAGTACTGAAGTTGCTACAACCTAATTGGTGGAGTCACCAAATCGCCCACTTCCTCTCAACGACGGCATCCGGAATAATTAACTCAGTGGAAGGGGCTGAGTCTCCTACATTATTTATAGTTACAGCTTCTCCTTTAGACATTAAAAGAGAAAGCACTTATTTAAACTCATCAAGTCTTCATTGGAATTCGTAGGATTGGCCACTTCTCTATCGTGTTGAAAGAAACTGGAGACACGTTTTAAGGGTCAAGAAGTCAAAATTGTTTTAACTTAAACCTTTGTAAGAGTTTGTGCTGTCTCTGCTGCTGTGAAAGGATCCAGGTGTGACCTGTGACGGGAACAACAATTCATTTCTTATAAGGACGGAGAGAAAAATGCTTGGAAACACGAACAATTCCTCAGCGAACAATTCCTCGGTGAATTTGCTTCATGGTTCGGAGAGCAACGATACAAACTGTGGCTTCACTGATGGACCAGCTGAAGTTTATATCACAATCCATGTTGTCACCCTCGTGGTGTCCTTGGTGGGAAACATTCTTCTTATTGCTGCCTATGTGAGAATGAAGGAAATAATCATGCTCCCTATCGCCAACATGGCTGCATCTGACCTGTTGACTGCACTCGTTCTAATGCCTCGTCTTATTAAGAGCGAATTCACCGGATCCAACGCTTTCCTCATTCATGGAGATTTTGGTACATTTCTGTGCAAGATGTCTGTTTTCCTAAGCGACATATCGCTATCTGTGTCAACCCAGAGCTTAGTGTTCATAGCCATTGAACGATTCCTTGCAATTGCATATCCAATTTTCTATAGGAAGGTAATCACGGTCAAAAGACGCTGTCTCTTCGTCGCCTTAACATGGGTAATATCCATGGGGATTCATTCTCCGTATTTTTATGCTTTCCGTCTGTCTGCCAATCATATATGTGAAATGAACTGGGAACCAGCTTTCGATAACGAATCCACGCGGCCACGCTATGCAGTTTTTATTTTCGTGACAGTTTTGTTTTTGCCGTTACTGACTATTTCTTTGCTCTACTGTATTTTCTGTGTCAAAGTTCGGAGAGATAACATGGCTTCGTCTCGAAGCGAGAGGGCGGCCTTAAGACATCAGGAACGCAGCAAGAAGTTACAAAGGATGGGAATAGCCACTGTATCGGCATTCTTAATATGCTGGCTCCTATATATTGTTATGAATGTTTACCGAGAACTTTCTTCAGACACTGATTATAAATGTAGCAAAGGTTTTATGATACTGGACCGTATCTCTCGCGTTTTGGCAAGCTGTTACTCGGCCGTGAATCCCTGTATTTGCTTTATATTTGTGCAAAGCTTTTCTCGTCAACTTCGTGCGTTATGTAGATTGACCGTTTGCTGCAAGGGATCATAGGAGAAGATGTTTTACAGGATATAATACTTGTCACTCGACCAGCACAAACAATTAAGCTTTGTTTCCGTTAACGATTGACGCTTTAAAGTCGCTACCGTTTTGGCGAGGACTGAAGTTAGTTTACAGCCTCAAGTAAGGTATAGAGTCACTCCATAACCATTAGCCAAGCAGTCTACTGACTGAGTCTGAGCAACAGTTTATGTTTTTAACGATGGCGACGATCTTAAGTGTATAAACGATTGCAGATTAAAATAATGCCAATATTAGCAATGCAAATTTCGTTGTCATATATATCTTGAATTTATGTAAATGTGAATCCCTTCTGTGGATTGAATCACGTTACAAGTCGCTGATCTGTGTTGAAAGGTAATGTTTGATGACATTTTTTTGATAGTTTGCTATGGATTTTGCAAGTCAGCCTTGAGTTCTTTAATAAAGAATAAAGTTTATTCAAAATCCCACTGTATACGTGCGTTAGCGTGGTCAGCTTGTGCAGCGAACTCTAAAATTAATTACAAGCTTTTCCTGTGACGCACGAATAAGTTCGTCTGTGAACAAATGTCACTTTGTTTGATAAACTTATTTCTGAGATAATAATTGTCGCAAAAAGATAATGAAGCACTGAAAGAACATAACCAAATACATTACACCAGTCAAGGCCAGAGGTGCCTAATTAAAAATTTATTTTTCTTTTCTCTTCTCAAAGAATTTTCGCCATAGCTGTGCTTATGCTATCAACTGATATATGATATTACTTTCGTCAGCGTGACATCGTTCTTAAATGCTGTTTGATTTTCTTGGCCTCAGGGCTATCTCAAATATTGCATTTCTCGTTAAATTCATCAACTAGTTGAATTGATTGACCCCTTTCGTCAATTGATTGACCCCTTTCCACCCGAGAAGAACGCTATACCTCTTCTATATTTACAGAAAATCGAATTGTTCGTTCTCTAGTGCAACAGAATTAATAGTATTCACTAACAATATTTTTTAAACATATGAAACAGACGAAAGTGCCACGAGCTTCCATTCCGTTCAGGTCATAACAGACCCGCAGCCAAACGAGCTCATGAAATTCATCAGCGTCTTAACTGCGTATCTTTCCACACACAAAACTTTGAATATGAGAAAAAGGTTGGAAATGCGTGGGTTTTGTTTTAAACAAAGTCTGGCGGCAAAACCCACTCAAAAAGGTGTGCACACAAATCAGTCCTCTTTTAGATTAAACGAGCGCGCCCCACATCTCGGACCGAAGCGTCGCCGAAGCGCCTTACGATGATGGCTAATTCTTTATTTTTAGGTATGTATGTTCGGCAAGAACCGTTTTTTTTAAAAAAAAAATTATTACTTAATATTTTACTTATATCGCTAAGTGCCTCGTATCCTAATGCTTTCTATGCCCATGCAAGGAGAAAGATTACGATGATTTCAGTTCTATTAGATATCATAGTATTTTCTTAGTTTTGCTCCAGTCTGGAAACGTTGACTGACTTCTCCTTCAGCTTGCTCTAGTGTGAACTTTTACAAAGATCATAACAGCAAGGAGGGTCGAAGAGTGACTGTAACCGGACTAGCCTTCGTTTAAGTGTTCTCCGACTATTCTCTTTAAGGGCGATTGATTTTAAAAGGGGTGAATCCTGTTTCCTCCAATTATAGCATCGGAGATGTTTGTTCATGTTTCGTAAGCTGGCTTCTTCAAGCTGTAACCTGTTACTTTTTATGTTATCTGCTTCGTGAGTATGTTTCTTTTGGTTGTCATCTGAACTGAAACATCATTGCATGGACAAAGTTCTGTCTGCAAGTCTCTCTCAAAGATAGTTCCACGGCTTCAACAGATCCCAACTTCCCTACAGCCAGTTGATTTCCCTACAGGTAACCCAAGCTCGCACAATCAGGCTCTGTCAACGATGTAAATTTATGTATTGTGTATTTATGTAAAATGTAATTTTTCTAGTACCTAAATAAAAAGATCTATGCCATTTCCCATGAAAGCCGGAAGATATCAAGGCTGCTGGCCCTCATTAGGCATTTAAAACGGCAGCTCTCTCGCAATTTGTGATAAAGTGTGTGATTCAATAAACTAATTTGCCAAGACCGTGAAACATGATGAGTATTTAAGCTGCAAGAACCACCTTAACCGCAAACATCATGGCTCTAAGCCTGGTAGTTTGGAAAAAATGGAATGCCGGAATTCCGTGCCGGAATACCCGGAATACCCGGAATTCCTGGAATGACCGAAAAGTAATAAATTAAAAAAAAAATTAAATAAATAAATGAATAAATAAGAATATTGATGATTAAAAATTGATAGTAAATTCACAACTTAATCAAATAATTTAATGCGAAATTTATCTCTGAGGGTCCCGAAAAAAAAAAAACACTTACCAGAATTGTTCATGGAGATGCACGTAATAGAATTTAAAAACGTCTGTGTCAGGCCAGTAGCCCATACAGCCTAAGCGACGAAATATTTGTACTCTCCCTTCCCCCTGGATGGGATGCTAGTCCATCACATGCATGGTTACTCCCAGTTTTAAATTCGCCTCCACACATTTACACACCTGTAGGATGTCTAGGGTGCAATGACCATTAAGCCGGCACGCTTTTCCAGCCGGAACCATTGCAGAAGATTAAACAAATGCAATATTTCCAATTAGTTTAATAGTTTAAATTTTAAAAATCTCCGAACTATTACAAATTAATGCTCTACCTTAAATAGTTATTAATTAACCACACATTGGGAGCTATCAAGGCAGCTACCAGCCGTCTCCAGTTTAAACTGAGAGATCGTCAGTTACTCGACACCTTTTCGCGTTAATTATATATACCTTTTAATATAAACCTTGTACTGTTGGATTATTCTAAACAAGAAAAAGGAAAAAAAAGGACTTACTCCTCGGTTGTCTCTGGAGATGGCAAGATACTTTTCCAATTACTTTTTTATAGTTGTGGTTTCACTTGAATGTTAAATTTGACCCACCACGTGGTCCGTTGTCTTTATTGGTGGTACTCCTAGCGATTCCGAAGCGTATAGGCACTTTTTATCAATTTTTTCTTAATCTATTTCTATTTGTAAACCACATAGAATCGAGTAGTTCAGAGAAAGAGCTGGAAAAAAAAGGGAAAAATGTTTGGAAATAGTTTGCACAGCACTTATTAGAAGCTATCACAAATGAAAAGCAAATGGATACAAGAGTACTCATCGGAAAAGATTTAATCCACCAATATATGCTAATGCTGTACCCTAAAACAACAATTATCGATTGTTAAAACTACGCGAACAAAGCGTCATATTCAGAGGCAGTAATTGTAGTCTCCCCGAGTCTCTTATCTCTTCGGCACACCTTTAATACACAAACGTGGATTAGCTCAAAAGATATTTCCAGACTGAACAATAACAAAAAGTGAAATCAGTGTGTCGCTATCACACAAGACAGAACGTGATTTCTTTCCTTTCCACACAAGAGCAACTTTTTTTGTTGTTAACAGTTTGTGGCAAATGAAATAGTTCCAATGGAAAAAGGTCGCTTTCCCCTGATTCAATTCCCTAGTCCGATAAGAAAAGGAAGATCGAAGGCTTGCTACCATACTCCTTTTTTTCTCATCAAATCAATTTTTTCATCACAAGCCCCCCCCCCCCTTCCATGTGGTTACCTCTTGAGTAATGTCTCAATTAACTAATTATCACTCTACAGTGCCTTTGATATTGACGTGAAGCCCATTCATGCACGTTACAGAAAGAACTCGAAGTCAAGTAGATCAGAAATATCTGGTAGGTTCATGATATGGTTAAGAAGCGTTCGCATGGATTTGACACCCGGGATTTGACCAAGACATACAATGAATTAATGACATTATCACGACAGGCGATAAATTTATGTTCGTGGAGACCATCTAATAATCCACTAAAAAGAAATCAACTTTATGTCTGAAGTTAAATGTAAAAAAAAAAAGTTTATGTCTGAATCTATCAAAAAATCTAATCTCAATCATTGCAGTCAATAAATTACTTTATCGCGATCTATCAAAAATCGCAAAAATCGGGTGGCATCAGAAAATGCTTGTGCTGACAGATTTTAAGTGCGGTCGCACTTTGGGTTTGCTCGCCAAGTACTTATCGTATTTACATCCCCTTTTCCACTTAGAACCCACAGTGCTTGAGGTCTGTCAAAAATAAATCACACTTCTGGTTTGTTTACCTTGAAGCAATCTTTGGCATCAGTTTGTATATTGTGAGCTGTAAGCTACATGTAGTTCTAGTATGTGCATCTCCGTGAACAGTGCCAAAGGTAGTTATTTTTTACGTCACGTGGTCTCTGCATTTTATGACTGATCGAAAATTTTGCATTTTTTTGGTTTTACTTATAGAGAACTGATTTTCTTTTTTTTCTTTTTAATTTTTATTTTCACTTTATTTTTACTCTTTTTTAATTAATTATTTCTTAATTATTTATTCAAACTTATTATTTTTAATTATTAGGTAATTTTTTTTTCAATTTGTCATTTTTTGGTCATTCCGGGAATTCCGGGTATTCCGGGTATTTCGGCACGGAATTCTGGCATTCCATATTTTCCAAATTACACTCTAGGCCTTGACCCTACGTTTGCTTTGCATGACATAGCAACGTAATAGCCTTACCATAATTGACACCGTTTTTGTTCTCAGTCTATTTTTAAAAATGACGAATCAGATGGAAGGTGTTCAAATCATTTAACAACGTCTATCATTTGAATTAACCCCTTCAAAGTCTGACATGAGGAGAGAGCGCCATGACGTAAATTTGTGGCGTGACCAATCACTTGTGTTTCCCCATGGATGACGAACTGCGTATTCGAATATTTTCCGTGAGGTAGCTGTGTTTTATATTGATTGTGGTTGAAACTGTCTTCACAACCTTAAACAGACAAAGCAGCTGTTGAGATATAAGCTCCAGTTGAACAGGAGTTATTTAAAGGCATCGTCACTTCGATCTGCCGTGGCGACAGCGGCTGAAGAAATCGAGGGAATCAATTCAGCTCAATCTATATCTGTAAACAGCATTGTTGCCTTCGAGTCTTCCTCGAACGTGAAAGCGTCCAACTGTGACCTGGTAACGGCAGAAACCTATTTTACCCCCTAGAGACAGAACAAAGAGCCTGTCACGATGATTGAAAACGCAAACAACTTATCCGCGATTTTGGACCATGCTGGTTTAGACAGCAATGATACTTCTACGCCAACAACTTGTCCCTTTACTGTGGGACCCGTACAAGTTTATATCGCAATACATGTGGTCACTCTTCTGGTATCCTTGGTGGGAAACATTCTTTTAATCGCTGCCTATGTGAGAATGAAGGAAATAATCATGCTCCATATCGCCAACATGGCTGCATCTGATCTGCTGATCGCACTCTTTCTAATGCCTCGCCTTCTTACGAGAGAATTCACCGGATCCAACGCTTTCCTATTTCGTGGAGATGCCGGTACATTTCTGTGCAAGATGTGTGTTTTCTTAAGCGACATATCGTTATCTGTGTCGACACAGAGCTTAATGCTCATAGCCACTGAGCGATTTCTTGCGATTGTTTATCCAATTTTCTACAGGAAGGTAGTCACGGTGAAAAGACGTTATCTCTTCGTAGCTTTAACATGGATAGTTTCAATGGCGATTCATTCGCCGTACCTGTACACTTTCCGTCTGTCTGCCGATAACATTTGTAAATCCAACTGGGAACCAGCTTTCGATCATGAGTCGACGGAGATACGCTATAAGATCTTTCTATTCATAACAGTTTTGATTTTACCGCTGTTTTCTATTTCTGTGCTTTATGGCATTGTTTACCTTAAACTTCAGAGAGACAAACTGGCTTCGTCTCGAACTGAGAGAGGGGCTTTAAGACATCAGGAACGCAGCAGGAAATTACAAAGGATGGGAATAGCAACTATCATTGCGTTCTTACTATGTTGGATGCCTTATATTGTGATAACTGTTTACAATCAACTTTCTCCAGATGCTCATCAAAATTGTAACAAAGTTTTCAGGGTAGTTCATCATATTTCTCGAGTTTTGGCAAGCAGTTATGCTGCAGTAAATGCATGCATTTGCTTTATTTTCGTACAAGGGTTTGCTCAGCAGCTTAGCGCTATGTGCAGGCGAAAACGCCCACGATCAGTTACCACTGAAATGGTACAAGAATGGTCTGCAGAGAGCAAGTGTAATCGCATACGATCTGAATCAGCCCAAACATTGAGCTCGCTACTGATCACGAGAAACGGGAACAATTGCTCGGTCAGTGACTCCCATCTAGTCTAAGGCCTATCCTTTCTAAGCCAAGGGCTAGACTAGAATTGACTAATAGAAATGCACAGTCGAAAACAAGCTAATTTGCATACTTAGATGAGGCAACTTTCTGGAAAAATCTATATTGTAATTTCATTAAGTCATGTTATTCAAATTAATCGAGTGCATATCTGGTAAACCGATGTGTTTTATGAAGTACGTTTCCCTCGAAATGGTCACCTGCGAATGGCTAAGAATGAATTTGTTAACAATTTTGTAGAATTACAGAATTAAAAAATATCTACGAAGTACAAATTTTCGAAACCCTTATATTCTCGATCTTGACAGTTCAGGCCATAGACAGCATTGTCTACACCATTTCCTCTGATATGATTGGTCTAGAGAAAACCAAAACAAACTTACTAAGGATACGGTAGACCTTTGAGGAGTATTTTTAATTTTTTTTCTTGTCTAACTAAGCATTGTTATTTTAACTACAGCTTCTGATTTAGGAGCAATATTGAAACATGCACGAATTATTTACAAAAACGTATTTTCGATCTGAGTTCTTTAGCTCGCCAAAGTGTAAATGGCAATTATAAGATGTCAACATTAATGACTACCGGATTTCGGTTGCACGTGCAGATCTTTGCCATCTACCTGCGTTTAAAACTAGAACGTGAATGGAGAAAGATAAATTGGTGAAAAAGGTGAAAAGTAAAAAAGGAGCCTGGCTTATTTTTGAATAAGCTTCTCTCAGACTTTCCTTCTTGACAGCTCTATGTCACAAAGTTAAGTAGGAGATATGATCATCCATGAGCTGAAATGAAAAACAAAAGGATCCTTCGGAACACTGAAAAAATCGAAAGCTGGCAGAAGCTATGACGCTATGACGGCTTATGGCAACAAGTCACAACCGTGCATTCGGTCTAAACAAACGCGCACTCGACTTCCTTTTCGATAAAAGTGAAGCACATATATCGCGGTTCATCGTAATGTTTTTCTTTCTTCCAAAAACAAGTCGTACACATTTAAAAATTTACATGATAGTCAGTCTGTGTCCTCAACCGCCGCAAAGTCACCGCAGTCGGACTGTAAAATTGTGATTTCTACCACACATTTCAACCAATGCCACTCAATCTGCTATTGACGCGGAGCTTTTTCTGTGCTTTATCAAATGAACTGGATCCCAAAGGCCATAGATATCAGAGACACAAATGCGGGCCTAAAATGTTGGGGTTGGCCTAAGTTTTAAAACACTGAACAGTGATGCCATGTTTCATGACGTCATGGTCCAGACAAAATTGTCTATGACCGGACTACCTGACGTCGCTTCACGTGACTTGGGTGAACGTGTATCATGTTTTGAATGTGATTTTGCACGCAAACCGTGGAGTAACTGATTGAAAGGAAGAAAAAGAAGATTGAATGGAGGAGGCTCGATGTGGCTTCCTCAGCCCGATCAGTTGCTCTGATGCAAACATTTAAGCTTAATCTAGGTTTTTACGTGTTAATCCGTGATATAATTTGATAACAGGAGGCTTACGTTAATAGTTGAGCGTATCAAGTGTCTTGCCCAAGAACACAACCGAGTTAATAGACAATGACCCTCGTGATTTCCGAACATCACGTTGTAAAACCCGGAAAACTTATTCCATCGCTTTACTAATACAAAGAGGATATTAACATCTAAAGTGGTATGGTTCTCAGCAAGCCGCAAGGTGGCCCATGCAAATTATTGCGATATATTAGTACTGCTTCTAAAAGTACTCGTGGACAGCCTTTTTCTATATCGTCGCAATTCCCTCTCGTTTGTATCGCGCTGATGGTTCCGCTTGCACATTATGCTTAACTCGCGAGAAAAGACTTTGAGGAACATAAAACAAATACAAGGATTAACGGCGCAGTAAGAGCTTGCTAAAACCCGAGATATATATTCAATTATTTCAAACGTTTCGCTACATTTAGGAACTGACTCAGGTGAAAAAAGTCGCAGAAAATTAAGGACAGCAGAAAGCGTCCAACATGTCAAAAATGCTGTAAGAGTAGCTGTGACCATCTTATTTAAACTCTTGTTACGATCAAATTTTCTGCGAGCTCTTTTCTCAGACAGACCGGTCACCATTTTGTCAATTCTCCGAAGCTTGACCACCGTCGTGAGGTACAACGTTGACACCGCAAAGAGGGGTACAAACAGAACTGTCACGTATAAAAAGATGTTATATTGTAGTTGAGCTGATCCGTTGCTGAAGGCGGGTTCCCAGCTTTGCCAACAAAAAACGGTTTCTGTGCCATTGGGTTTTTCACGTGTAATCAGTCGAAAAGTGTAGAAATATGGTGAATGTAACGCCATAGCCAGAATCCACGTGGAAACAATAAGCACATAGCGTGTTCTCATTGTGATTTTCTTGTACAAGAAAGGATACACTACAGCCAAGAAGCGTTCCCCGGAGATCAATATCAAGTTCTGTGTTGATACTGACAAGGACACGTCACTCAAAAAAGTGGAAATTTTACAGAGAATTAGTCCTCCTAATCCGTGAACAAGGTAGGCGTTGGATCTGGTGATTTCTCTTGTTATTGAGCGAGGAATCAGAAAAACTCCGACAAGTAGGTCAGAGGCAGCCATATTAGCAATAAAGATAGTGATCTTTTCTTTCATTCTCGTGAACGCAACTATAAGAAGAATGTTCCCGGTTAGAGCAATTAACAACGTAAAAACATGTATTAAAACCATTGTTACTTGTATTGGACTCGTGGTAACTCCGAGACTTTCACAATTTTCTTGAGGAGAAGTTGTGCTGTGGTGGAAACCTCCATCGTCCAAAGTATCCGATGAAACATTTACTTCGAGAGCCATTTTGTCGCTGTTCGCTCAAGAAAGGTGCTTTCTCTTTTTATCTGTTGTTCAATTAGTCTTAGCGCCATCATGACCTGCTCGTCATACTCTGGAACAATGGCAAATTGAAATATCATACAGCCTTGCATGACTCCCAGGCAAAATAATTGAAGAAATTATTGAGAGATTTTTCTCGAAATTCTGTATTGTCCATGCTGTATTGTATACTGTATTATCCATGTTGCCCCCATACTTTTAAATACTAAAGTAAAAACTTTGTGTCTCTTAAAATGTAGCAGTGGAAAAGATACAATACAGTCTGGTAGTCAAAATATTGATCACGAATTGAAAATATTTGAATTGTAGATGCTATCTCCATATTAACAGGTTTGCTTGACAGAAATAACGAATTTACCTGTAAAGGATTCAACAAAAATCCCATTACACTGGTTAGGAATAAAGACCGTTATTTACTTTTATATTTGTTTGGTCATTTGAAGGGAATCTCTAGAGGTATATTTGCCAACACTTAAAACAACTAAATCTAATTTGAAGCGATGTCTCTTGGATGAAAATGATCTTCGTAAAACCTATATAACTTAGATGCAAAACCTCATATCCTCGCCTGATGGGTGACTCGTCTGTAAAGTGGCGAGCCTTGCGTGCGCCCAGAGCTCTCAGCGAGGTCAACCTCCTCACGCAACAAGTTTAAAATTTAACTGATGCTTTCTGTATTTGCTTTGCCGGTTGCGGCCTGTAGTTGCGGTTGATGTGAAATGATTACATAATTATGAAAACGGCAGTGGAAAACGAGTCATTCAATGCACCAGCATGTTGCACACGGTGGGGGGAGGGGGAGGGGGTGGGGTATGGTTTTACCATACTTTTACTGAAATATTATTTAGACATGACAGATGACCACAGATAGCATTCGGATCAGTTATAAGATATAAAACTGATTTATTCCTAAAGATGATTATGAAATTTGCATGAGTTATCTTGAAATGATAGTGGAAATTAATGGAAAATAAAAATGAATGAAGATTAGCTCTAAAAGGAGCCTTGTTGATTAATCCATGGTCGTGATTAATAATTTGTACAACCGTGCTCGACTAGTTGTGCGAAGTTGCGGTCGTATCATTCGCGGCTTTAATCCGAAAACGAGTCACAATTCTCAACAAATTCGAATTGACTGTTTTTCAAATTATGCCAAAGAACCCTAATAGTATCATATTCATGTCGACAATAAATCATCTTCATGATTGTTTGAAGCACAAAAAAGTGTTTCAATGCAAATCTGCTTATCGTGCTGGTTTTCAGCTGAACTATTCTCACGCGGGGGAAAGTTAAGTCAAATTGCTGATTGTATTTCTGTTTTTAACACGTTTTTAACCCTCGGGTCATTTTGTTATGACTACCTTTTCCATCTGGCTCTTATCTGACCAACATTTTATCCTAGCGTGGGGGACGCCAAGGTATAAACTCTTAATGTTCTGCAAAAAGCCTTTTGTTTACCGCGGTACACCTCCAAGTTATTCGGCATACTGAGTTTTTCTATTAATCGTACGGGGAATCTAATTGCTACAAGCTAAACTGAGATGCAGACCGATGACTGCTGTGTCGTAACAGTGTTATTTCCCCTTCATTGTGGAATGAAAAACAGGAACCTTTAATAGTTTACCTCACGATTCAGAGCCATAAGACCTCATCAGACCGCGACGGCGGCGGCGGCAACGAGGACGTGGCAAAACAAAGGACTCAGTAATGGGAAGAACAATGGCTCAGCTTGTGCGTCGTAAAACTCATATGCAAAACAAAAGCGTGAAATCATTAGAGTTGCGTGGTCTGATAACTGAAACCCTGGCGGCAAATTATCTAGGATCCCTTTGGGAACTCAACGCTGTTGACGTACTGGTAAAACTAAGGTGTAACGCTTTAAAAGGCGGTAAACACATCCAGCCATTTGCGAAATTCTAACTTCTAAATTCATTTTTAATTGCCCTTTTCCTTGGTGTTGACGTCTAAACTGCTGAATTAAAGGTTCCTATTCATATTCCATTTCGCAGTTTCGATTGTACTAGTCGCGGTCTTTGTCAAACGATAAGGCCGAATGACTAAACTACACCATAATGGCACAACGTAGCCAGTTGCCATTTTATGGAAGGAGAAGGAACCTCGAAGACAAGAGTGTGAGGGGAACAGCAGAATGAAAAGAAAAAGTGGAGTTGACTGAATGATCTGACTTTGTTATTCAATGCTGCTTCCTGAAAGGTTTTTTTTTTTATATATAATCACGTGAAGACATTACCCACGCAGTAAGCCGCAGCCGGTTAAGAAGATTAAATAAAGAACCCTGAAACTGAAAATTCTTCAACGGGTTTCCAACCTCTGTCTCAGTTCCAGATAACACTTGGGCGCCATTACCAGCTGGCCAACAAAACTACATGCTGGGAGCGAAGCAAATTTTAATGGGTTCATTATTCCCATAAAGAATCTGATCATGATGGATTCATTTGTATTTTGCCTTGCGGTTGTTGATTAACAGGTGATAAACAATTTAAGATATGATCCTCTCTCTGATACTCACAAGGATGATGCCTGGTTCGTACCTTCCCTGGAGTTATCAACCCCAACTCAAAATGTGATTTGTTTCACTCACTTCTGGAACATGTTGTTGTCTGCGCAGCTCGTTGTTTCAGACAGAATAAGCTTCTATCCTTGACACTTTCCACTTGGGTCAAATTGAGTCATCAGAGCGAAATGTGATAGATTCCAATTCCAAAGAGTGGTTCATATGCCAAAGATGTTTTATCACTTGTTCTCAAGTAGAGAATGCTACACATTTTCCTGTGAATGCCGGTCACGCTACTGTGAAGAATCAGTCGTCTGAGCTTATTTACAGCTTGATCCTTTTACTCTTAAGCTTTGCTTATCGACAATCCACCACGTCTGTACCCATTCCTTGTAGTACAATTAGTTCCCAGTATCGGCTGGTTGATATTTCTTGTTCTTTCGTTATCTTTCTACCTGATAGCACTTTGATACGTCAAGGATAAATTCCTTTTTTGGCCTCTGCTTGGGAGGAAAGGGTTTAAAAAGAAAAGAAAACGTATCAGAAGATTGATCTATGACCACATTTAGTCACCGCTGGTTGACTTTGTTGAAAGGACGTGACGAACTGGACACTATCTTCCTCCCTATGACTTTGCGATCTCAATATTCGAACTGTTTCAATCCGGTTAATGCTAGATTACTGTTGAGCTGTGAGGCAACTTGAATGGACAAGAACGATATGTATTACAATTCACGACAGGCAAAGTCCATCTCTCTTTAGGAAGGAACACACAGAGTTAATCGGGGCCAGGTCAATAAACGTTCCATCTATCTCTATTGGATTGATCGGTAAGCTTGCTTTCGTAGATGATATATTTTAATCCTTGTTGAACCTTAAGCTCTATTAAACTTCAGACGAAGTATCAACAAACCATTTTACATTCTACCACGGTCTTAAACAAACTCTGAAAGAAAGGAAAGCTTAATAACTGATAGGTTTGGCTAGGAACTAGAGCAATACATCAAAGTAGGGGGAGGAGGAGGGGGGAATGGGGGCAAGGACGACAAAGTTACCTTGAGGGAAGAGTGGAGCGGGATTTAGTTCCCAATCCTCCTTTCCTGGTGCGTGGCGAAAATAAAATATGGTAAGACTTCTTCATCATAATTGTTTCCTTGTTTTCAACTTTAGGTACTCTCGCCTTTATATAGAAAACGGAAAACAAGGCTTTTGTAACATTGTATCCCGCTGTTTTATATTGTCGACCCTAAAACTCCGATGGCGTTTATGCGTGTCCATTTATCAGCTTCAATAAAGCGGCAAAGCTAGGGATATTTAAGTTTTGAAGTAATGGTTCATGGGATTCGTAAGTAAAAGCACATGAATAATAACAACTGTAGTCCATGCTTCGGGCTAATGCTGACGTTACAGTAGTTCTAGCCATGTATATATGAGACTGTTCGATCCAATTTGTGGTTCCCATTTAAGTTAGCTTCAGTTGCTTAAATGTATAGCCTGCAGAGGAGGCGTAATTTTGGCGATCGCGCGCTTCGAACTCTTGACGCTTGCACTGTAGGTTTTAAATTAAAGTATACAGCTCTCAGAGTTGATCAGATCGACAATATGTTGCTATGGGTCCATTTATTGTAATCAGTAATTCGTAATGGTTCGATCGTCGAAGGTGCAAAACAGACCCTTTCCGGCACAGTTTTCGTAGTCTGTGGTAAGCTTTAATTTATGTCCATGGTTTGTACGTTCAGAATTTTTTTTTAAATTTGTGTGGCGGTCAGGTGTTGTGAAAGCAATATCGTTTGTCGCTAAGTCGCAATAGTGCACATTTTTTGTAGTTATGAATGACAATTTCTGCAGCAAACGCAACAAAAGAGCGTTTAGAAATTTGATTACTTCTCTAAGCATCTCACATAGGGTGGCGACTATTTAAAGTGTTTGCCGTTGTGCTTGGGTGGACTTTCAACACCCTTTCACGTTATTTGTCGCTTTTGTCTATCAACAGTAGTGTGTGTCAGATATAATGAAATATATGACGTTCATATATTTTGAACTGCGGTATCCTCGGTACTGCGAGGATCGTGCATCATAAGTAGTGTGTGTATTGTAACAGACTAGAAAGGTTTGATAGCGATCACTAAGCGAACCACCTTAGCCACTTTATCTGTTAAAATGAAATATTTTGAGCTTTTTTAATCAACAGTGGCCAAAGAGACATTTTAAAGAAGCCAAACGTTCATGAAAGTGTTGAAATTACGAAAGCAAACGGTAATCCTGTGACTACAATGACCAACCATATTGTGCGAGGTCACGTCTACGAACGACTATTCGAAGAAACTATTCGACTTATCGATCGAAAATGGCAAACGCTACCTGATGAGTCTTTCAGCCAAAACATTTCGGCCAAGCTGACCAATCATTTTGAATTAATTTGGATATATCAACAAAGTTGAAATGGTAAATTGGCCTCCGTAACGATTACAAAAGCTGACGTTTCGAGCGTTAGCCCTTCGTCGGAGCGAAGGGCGAAGGGCTAACGCTCGAAACGTCAGCTTTTGTAATTGTTACGGTGGCCAATTTACCATTTCAACTTTGTTGGTATATCCAAATTATTTCGTTACCCCCACCGACGCAGCCCCAAACAGTTTCTTTAGAAACTATCAGCCTTCAATCATTTTGAAGCCAGACAGATAACATTTGATAAACGAAGCCTGAGCACTTTTCTCAGCTGTGTTGCCGATGACTTCATCCAGACTGTTAATCCATGCCACGAAAGAACCTTATTTTAAGATAACAATCAACGTTTTAGGTTCAAGCTCAAACCCTTTTTGTGCATTCTATTTGATTTCTTTTTTTCTGCAAGAAATTATTTCATTCATTCACTCATCTTTATTCTTCTTCCTCCTTTTGTTTTTGCCTTTCAGCGTCACTGAAATTCTTGTCTGTAAATTTCTAGCGGGCCCATTTTCCCTACAATATTTGTCACGCAATTGGATCGAAACCTGCGGGAAGAATAAGACAGATCTATTTCTATCCATGTCCCTCCTCAATTCCCGATGTCAGGTGGGAGAATATTTTCGTTTCATTCCTTAGAAAGAGATGCTTTTCTTCATTTTTTGTCACTGAATAGGCATTAAATATTCCACTTTATTCCTCGAGCGGGAATGAATTCGAAAGGCAAGATTTTATTTGTCATCAATCACATTCAATTTCATTTGACTTCTCCTTTAGCAGTTGTCTAGTTTATGTGCCATTTATTGATTAAATGTGATGAAGTTCCCATTTGAACAATTGCATTTCATCCAACTCTAAGTGGACGGATCACATTTCTCGATAGGAAAATAATTATCTTTTATATCGCCATAATTGGTCTTACTTGTCACTCAACAGGATAGAAAGCTCCACGTGTTAAGAGTTTTTTTTTTTCTTGTGGTTTCTTTGCTTTGTCAGTCTTTGAATAAAGTTTCTTTTCATTCATACGGAACACACCATTTTAGACCAGGTGCGCTCTCATGAGAGAGGTGGCCATTTTCAATTCGTTATTAGTGCAATAAAATAGGCATGAATGCTGAAGAACTGTTAAAATTCAATGAATTACGTCTAGTGGCGGTCCTTCTTCAGAAAAAATGAGATAAGTAACAACAAAACAAAAACTTCTGAAATAACCTTCAACAGTTATTCACCTAAAGGGAGGTAAACAACCACCACTCGACAATGAGGTAAATCATTGTTTTAGTATATACCTTACAATAGCGAAAAAAAAAAATAGGATAGTTCTGTTACTACACCGGAAAGTTGTCGGATATTAAACTCTAGACGCACTCTCTTGTCTCTTCGACTACTCGGGAGTGAACATTACGTGCTAATAACCTCCGAACTTGCCACTTAACGCGCGCGAAAGCCTGACTACTCACCTGTGTGGTATAATTACAAAAGTTCATCGAATACACTTACTTTCTTTATTAATGTACAATGGACTTATGTAACAGCAACCGCGGAAAAACCAGGAAGCCATATATCAAATTGCTCTGTTAGACTGTCATCTTTCTTGTCACTAAAAGAAAAATATTAAAACTATAAACAAAAGGGCCATTAGTGTAAGCGATATTAGTATTCCGACATACAATACGCAGATGAACGAAGATGATGAAGCAGTGTAAAATTATTTTTGGTCGCACTTGCACTAACCGAGTCCAAATGTTTCGTATTCCAATACGCAGACGATATTTGCGAACTGGAATGTGGAAAACAATTAAACAATAGGAACAAACTGCCAAAATGTTTCAGCTTTAATTGGTGGCACAACTTTATCACGTGCTGTTGATTATGGAAATGAGCAAGTTTATTTTTAACATTAAGATCTCGTTATAATCATAGTATGCCGCCTATTTCCGACAAGGTAGGCTTGTCACGTACTGTTGAACATAGTTATTTTGCAGAGGAGGCAAAAACTGATGCCACAGCACAATGATGACAAAAATACTGAAACATGTACTCCTTGATCTATCGATGAAACAGGCATTTCGGCCAGAAAAATGATTATTTGTAACTTCTTGTTTTCTTTGTTTGTTTTTTTTTTCAGCCCTTGCGATTTAAGTTATGAATTCAAGTGTGCAACTCGCTTTGGAGGTTTCAAAGGCTTGGAATACCAGCGGCAACGGTACCCCCCCTCTGGAAAGCTGTGTCATCGCATCTCCTATAGTTCCAAGAGAGGTTAATATCATTGTACACTTTCTGACGTTCTTCACGTCTTTGACTGGAAACACCCTCCTCATCATTGCATATCTGAGAATGAACGAAGCGATACTGCTGCTCATTGCCAACATGGCTGCATCTGATCTTCTCTTAGCGCTGGTTCTTTTTCCTAGATGGATCATAATAGAAGTAACTGAGTCCTCCGAATTCCTCGTTCGCGGTAGTGGAGGCGCTTTTCTTTGTAAGATCTGCACTGTTCTAAGCGACGCATCATTGTCAGTGTCAACCCAAAGTTTAATCTTGATCGCAGTCGAGCGGTTATTGGCACTGATAGCTCCTGTGCTGTATAGGAGGATAACCAATAAAAAAAGAAGAATTCTCGTCATCTGCACTTGGATTGTGGCTATACTACTTCACTTGCCCTATTTCTATGTAATGCAACTGGTTTTAGTCCCTCACAAAGGTACCTTCATCCAAGTTTGTGACCACGACTGGCAAACATTGTTTGAGGACAAAACAGCACATGTTCGTTATAGCATTTTTTTATTTACAACAGTTTTAGTTATACCTATTCTTATAATTTGTGTCCTTTATGCTGTTATTATTATCACCCAACGAAATGACAAAATGGACACCAGTCGAAGTGAAAAGTCCGCAAGACGAAGGGAACAACGCGTCAAGAAATTACAAAGGATGGCTGTAGCCACAGTAACTGCACTCTTTTTATGCTGGCCGCTTTACGTTATGATCGTTTTACACAGAATTGTCTCTCCGGAAACTGTTCCTAAATGTAGTAAATTTTACAAGGTGGTGGATCACATTTCTCACATGATAGCGAGCTGTTATTGTGCAGTTAACCCTTGCCTTTGTTTCATTTTTATAAAAAATTTTTCGCGTCAGCTTAGTTTTTTGTGTAAACGAAAATCTAATCGACAGCCGCTCGTAAAAAAAGTAATCGTACGAATGTCTGAAGGAGAGAATCTAGTTCTCTCAGCTTTCTGACGAGTTTCAGATTAAACAAGTAATCATTATTGACAGCTCTGTTAAAATAAACTGAGACGTGATATAAAAGAAGGAAAAAAAACAGAAGTTGAAACATAAATTTAATTATGCTTGAATTACGGATCACCTTAGGGTAAAGCGACTATTGTTTCTGAGTTGCCATTCAAACTCTCCCTTTGTTGTCTTACTTGATGCAGCAAAACACTGGAACATGAAACTAATTTATTTGCAGAGGAAATGTTTCCCACAAAAAAGATCATGATATATCAATAAAATTCCAGTCAAAGAGGCCCCCTTGAATGCAGCAGTGTTAATAGAAAGATGTTTAGTCAACATTTAAGTCGGAGACATATATATGGGGCGTTAATTTCCTAGCGGTTGTAGTCTTGATTCTGTTGCTTCAAAACGAGTACGTTAAAAGTACTCAGTGTCCTGTAGATATGAAATTAACTTCCGTTACCGGTCAGGTTTCAAACATTCTGTTTCAAACATTCTGATACAATGAAATATACGAACTTCATATATTTCATTGTATCTCATTCTCGTTTGAAGAGTGGCCTTTCGCTCAGCAGATGGTTACCAAGTTAATTCCTCTTATTCGAAATACGAGTGAGAAGATAAACTTCCGGCAAGGTGAGATAACCAGCGCAGCTTAGGCTTTTGATATTATTTAATTTCCTCCAGCCATTTGTCTGAGGTACACCCCTTAATTTGCATCCATGTACCGCGATAAAGTCCACTAGGATACTAGATTAAATAGCACAGAACATAAATGGCATAACTTATCAAGTATGAAAATGGTTTTGGTCTTTGAACGTTGAATTCAGTGTTCCAGAAGCCAAGTTGCAAGGTTTTGTCATGTAAGATCTGATTGAGTCGATTTTGGAGCAAACGATTTAGAAATGTCTGACATAAATGCTTTCTGCTTGTATTTTTTGGCAGGATAGTTTCGTCCTTTATTACGTACGGAGTGGAATGGCTTTGTTTGCATAACATTTTGGCCTGAAACTCATTGTACATTAAACCAAAATTATATCATAACTAAAGTAAAGCGCGCGCTCTGATTGGTCAATTTAGCGTCCCCCATTTGCCTATGGGTGTACGCTGCTGACGTGAGCAAATGCAAAGACTATTTTTCCGCGCGCGCTTGTTTTTTCTGGTCACGTAAGATTTGTTAAATAAAAGGGAACTCTTTAGCTACAATGTATCAATGTTATGTTATAAAACAAATGGTAAACACCACAGCGTACACTATTGAGTTATGGATGCACGCGGGAGGTTGCTAAGCACGAAAGAAGCGTAAGAGTCGCTCGAGGCGATAGCCGAGAGCGACTCTAGCTTCTTGAGTCAAGAAGCTAGAGTCGCTCTCGGCTATCGCCTCGACTCCTCGAGCGACTCTTACGCTTCTTTCGTGCTTAGCAACCTCCCGCGTGCATCCATAACTCAATAGTGTACGCTGTGGTGTTTACCATTTGTTAATTAGGCAGATCAGTGCATTTACGCTCAACTTTTGCTGCTTTTGATGGCAACTTTTACAGTTTTCACTTTTCAACCAAATCCTGTACATCCCCATGGAATAAATATGAAAGGTGCGACAGCGAAATCAAACTAAGGAGAGTAATCATGAAGATGTTTTCCCTGCCGTTCATTACATTTATCATTTTAAGACCAAAGGACAATTTGTGATTTCCTCCCTTACAACTTCCTAGTCTTTTGTTAAAATTAAAAAAACACTCAAAAACTCTCCATGACAGGCAAAATGAACATAGTAAAGTTGAGATCCCTCAAGAACGGAATGCTTCCTGCTGGAATTTCATTTATGAGATGCTGCAGCCATTTATCTTGATATCGCCATTGCATCTAGTGCAATTGCTATTGTGTGCATTCGTTGTAAGCGACTTAATGGGCAGCTGAAAGATGACTAACTTTTAAAGAGGAAAATGAAACTGCTTTTTAAACCATGGGCTATGCATTTCTCTGACCGTTCCGGTGTTAATGCAGTGTGAAACATATTATTTGAGGGTAGAAAAAGCCATCACACATCTGGTCGCTATCTTTTCACTTCTCTCCTAGGTACAAGAGGGTAATTGAAAGGGAAGAGTAGAATCATGTTATTTTACCTCTGCAGTGATCTTCCGCTTTTCTGCTTTTCTAAGTCAGAGAAAAGTGTAAATGTCGTTTTCTTGAATTTTCAAGTGTAGTGGCTGTTGTCTCAGTTCATTATCAACTGCTACCCGTTGCAACTAAGATCTTAATTATAATCAGTCTTGAACTGAATATATAACTACCACTCTTTTGTCAAACTGCTACTTCCTGTCGACTTTTGAAAGGATCAGTGAGTATATTTCTGATCATAGCCTTTATGGGAGGGGGGGCGGGAGATCGCGTAGATGTTATCGTGACACAGCCAAAATCATCAATTAATCCCCCCCTTAAATAATGACTGGACTCTTGTTCTTGCAAAGGCGCCTTCCTTTGTTGCCCATCCTACTTGTCGGAATGTATTAGATGATTCAAACTAAACACTTTTGATTAAATTACCAAATCCTTTGGCGTTGCAGTTTGGGCTGGAAAAGAACATTACTGTACATTCTTGATTGTATTACTTTTGCTCATCATTTATTTGATTTTCGAAGATTACACCCCCAATCTTTTTCTGATTTATATTCTCTGGCGTCATGTTAGATTCATTAGGGAGCTTTAGCAACGACGACGGCGACGGCAACGAAAACGTCGTGTCGAAATCTAACTTTTCGTTCTTGTAACTCTATCGAGGTTATTCCGATGTGTTTAACTTGGAAAATGCTGGCGAACTATTCAGGGACTATATCACTAAGAACAGCGTTAAAGTAAGGAGAAAGAAAGAAAAATTAACCGTCATGCACTCACGTTCTCGAGAAAACCTAAATTTTTTTTATTTCACGTTGTTGTTTTGCCGAGAACTGCAAAGAAATGTACCAAAATGTTAAACGCACGTGCAGGGCGATTGTTTTTGCTCATTAAGCCTATTGTTTTCTGCCGTTCTCGTTACCGTCGCCGTCGTCGTTGCTAAAGCTCTCTATTGTTTTGACAGATTTTAAGTACAAAACAATTTCTCAGGACCACCAGTATATCAACAGTTGTTACCGATGCTCAACCGAAATTCGACTAGTGCTAAGTATCCCGCTTCGGTTATCAGTCAAGATCATAAAACCGTGATAGATTATGGAAAATCGACAACCCTCACTCACACTTCTGTGAGCGTGCCCACAACATCGGCTACCTTATACTTTAGAGTGAAGTAAAGTTTATTGATGGTGATACGTGTATCATTACAAGCAGTAGATGAACGAGGTAACTCTTAAGGAAGGAGAGCAGTTATGAAGTATACTTTTTCTTCATCTTAATGTTTCCTGTTTCTAAAAAAATTAAAATTGTAAGCTACCATAATTGAGATTACTGTGCTTCCTGTTCATTTAAACATATGTTCCTCCCTTCTCACTCTCGGACTGCATCACCTTTAGTATTCGTTGGACTAACAGTCGTGCAATGTCGTTATGATCTGAATCCTTTGCTGGTTGGCCTTGCTCCGACGCGGCAGCTCCTTCAGATTGGTCATCGTCAGGTGTTACACTAACTGCATCGTCAACTTCCTTTCCACCAGACTTCGGATCTTTAACTCTTTCTTTTCCCACTGGTTTCTCCAGAGAGATTGAAATATTTTGGTCTTTTGTAGTACTCAATATGGCCTTACCATCAGGGAAATCGGATGGAAAATCTACAGCAAAATCACGTTGTTTAAACTTTAGTGCAACGCAAAGATCGTGGGTGTCTTTGTCTCTACTTGTGCCAGTTATTTCAAACTTTTCCTGGAGAGCGCCATAGATCTTCCCAAAAAGTTCCATGCCTTCTTTCATTGAGTACCACTGTTCTCCCTTTGTTTCTGCTTGTTGCGATGAAGTTGAAGTCCAGTGTATCTCGCCTTTCACCGGTTCACTGTAATATTTCTTCTGATCCTTTTTATTGAAAGGATTACGAAGGCGGAAAGCACTGTCCCCCTTCAGTACCTCTGTAGAAATAAATTACGATGATTTTAGTACAATAAATGAAAGATATATGTGTTATTGACCAAGCGTGAGGTCAAAATGGCTGCGCGGATATTGGCCAGGTTCATTGTTGAAAGAACGAGGTTAATATCCAGCCATCTGATACTGATTTAATATTTAATTTCTGTTTCTTGTATATGAATCTTTTGTTGAGCCGAATTTTATTTTAGATGTTTTAGCGTCCACACACTACCCGCCGAGACTAGCTCTGCTATTTGTGGGTAGTGCGTCATTATGCTAAGTGTCATGTCATGTCTGATTACAATAAAATACAAAATACATCTCGCCCGAACAAGCTTGGTCAATAAAGTATTTATACGGCAAAAAAATTTCGCTTTAATATGAATCAAGACTTATTTATTTCGAGACCCGCCTTTGTAAACACCCATGAAAAGGTTTATACGCAGCAAAACCTTCATTTGCGTTTAAAATTCTCACCATGATGATTTCATTTCTTTCTTCCCGATATGTACTCGTCTTTCAATCATGGCTTTGACAGGGAAGAGAGTGTGTTGCGTGACGAGACCAAACAGCGGCTGTGAAGGAGATAATCTATTATCTTAACACACTACTCAGCAGTGTGTTGTAACCAATAATTTCTTCGACTGGCGAGTGGGCAGCTAATCTTGCAAAGTTTCCTATAACTCGGCAAGGTCCTAATCATTAAACGTCGTGATAACGACGACGCGTTTCTGCGTCGATACATGATAAAAATATTAGTGAATACTCTAACGGTGACTGCCTGGAAAAAAAAAATAGATATCTAAGGTTTTTACCGAGTATTCCCTTCAATGAGGTTTCCTTTTCGATGACACGAATTGGCTTCACGTCCAGTGTTTCATTGTCTAGACCAACCTTCATATAAACAAAGCAGGGCTTTTCTTTATCCAGTTGATCCCCTAAAACAGAATATATGGATCATTAACCAAACAAAATGAGACCTAACAGTGAACTTTGCACTACCCGCAGAACAACATATGTGACTATACAGCTATTCCTCTAGGCTCATGGCTAACTCAGTGTGACGGACAAGACATCCTTTATTCTTATATTTCTAACATGAAATTTTTATTTTAAATAGAGGGAAGGGGTGAGTGAGAATTCTATTTCGTTTGCCCCTAAATCTGGGAAACTGATTCTATCAGCCTCACAACGTTTAGATTTCACGATCGTACGGTCAAAAATTCATCTGCTTGTATAGGTTTTAAAAATATTCAGCATGGCGAATTACCCTCCCCAAAAATTGAATCAAAAGCGAAACAAACCGAACGGAAGTGGTACTTGTAATTGTCTTTGGCGCTTAATGTACAGCGAACACTGTCAATCCCCCAAGAAGAAACTGAATTTCGTTTCTTACCGCCAGATTCTTCTGTGCTCCAAATCCCAACTCGTCGAAGAGCATGTTCTTCGAACAACTCTTCTATATCTTCACGTTTCAAGTCCTTAAGACTACCAGTGATATACTGCACGACTGGCTGATTGGAATGAGTCCACAGACCAAACATGTGTCCTCTTACAGACTTTTTATTCGCGATTTGTCGCTTAATCTGCTTCAGTTCACCCTCGTGGATTGTGACTGTCAGGCTCATCTTAACTCGTACTGTCAACCGAAAAAAGCAGTAAATAGACCGCAATAACTAAGCAGCGCGGGGAAAGCAGAGCAAAATGATTTTCACTTTTATTATAATAAACCTTTTCATGGGCCGTAAACAACAATTCTAAGAAACGGTTACGTCATGTGATCCGCTGAGCCTACCGGTTTTTCCCGGAAATGTTTACATGCTAGGATATTCAGATTTTTGTTAAAGCGAATTTACGGAACGAGAGACAAAAGCTTGCATGACAAAGAAAAGTTACAGAAGAACTAGGATGAAAAACCGAAGCAATCATTCACCGTGTCTAAATCCTATTTCTTTAGCCTGTCGAATCAAATCTTCGACGGAGCTTTATGAAAATCGCGAAAATTCGATCGGCTATTGCGAGGTTAAAAAATAAGACTGCGTCTAATTTATAGGAAAAGTGTGAGCTATTTCGGTTTCCAAATACAGTCACGACTGCAAGAAAAAAAAAAAAACTTTGATTTATGTAGAAAATAAAACCTAAAAACTTCGCTTTCTTTCGGATCAATCAGTTGATCCCGGAAGTGTGTAGGATTATTCCATTATCTCGAAAGAAATTGTTATGGCGAATCATGTTTTTGCCGATTTAAATTTTGCTGCACTCCTGTCTTTGTAACCCGCGTAAACGAAATGTTTTGGATTCTAGGAAAAAGGCCTGAAGAAGTACGCATTTAACATGGCAGTCGTAATTACGAGCGACAAACACTCATCAATTCTGCCATACAACCAAATTTTTCGATGTGTCCTGTTGAAATTAAGGAGCAATAAAAATAACATAGATCCCATGATTTTTTTAAGCATGCAACATTTCTCTCGGCGCTATGAAGACATGACGTTTAAATTTTTGAATGGAAGAAAGGAATTAATTAATAAATATAGTTTGCATACATGAAAAAAAACAAAGACAGACAAAATTATGTAACCTTATATGGCAATGCAGTCTTGCTTAAAGTGGGCATGACGTTATGACTTTTCGTGGAAAATGAAATAAAATTGCTGGTAGCATTCTATTCCCTCAAATTGATTCTTTGCGCATGTGCACGTCATCAATATTTCAAAACAATGTATCAATGCTAACAACTATACCTCTCCAATCACTTAACTGAAGGATCATTGCAGTGCACACTTCCTGTCGAAAAAACAGCTAAAAAACAAACAGCTTTAAGTGATGCCCTGGTCACAGGCCCAGAAACAGAGGCTCGGCTACGAGAAAACGGTTTTGGAGAACTATTTTCGCGACAGAGTGACATGGATTAGTCCCAGAGATCAAACGAAAGTGGAAGTTCGAGCCACATGCACCAACAATAGACAGTACACGTTGAGGATTTATCTGCCGTCTGATTTCCCCAATTCCTGTCCCAAAATGGTTGTCAAGGCATCGTCTCGACTGAGGGCGCGTAACGGAGATCTTTTAGAGCAGTATCCAGGTGACAACCATATCGGACAAACCGTAGAAGGCTACACAGGTATCTGCCATTTTAGGCCAAATCGGTGGAGGAGCGAAAACACTTTGTACCAGGTGACCATGAAAGGTCTGATATGGCTGGAAGCTTATGAAGCGCATCTTCGCACAGGCCAACCCTTGAGCCAATTTTTGGTCACGATGCCAGATCGTTAAAAAACCAATTGTGGTTGGTGTTAGACAGAACGATTTGAGAGTTGTAAAACCACACTGATTATAGAATTTATAGAGAAGCATAGCTTGCATTCATGCGATCGAGATTACTGAATTACAATTTTCCGATAGCGGGGTGTAGTATGAATGTACGAGTGAGAATCCTGGTTATGGTTGTAAATAAATTACATAAATAAGGAGTTCCAGCGATGTCATTTGTTTTTCGTTCGATTATGAAAACAGTTAGGTATACAAGGCTCTCTCTCAGTCCCAGGTAAATGAGCAGAAGAGCGATACAACCTCGTTCCCAGGGTCTCTCATCCTCCCGCCCCGAGGTCGAAGAGCGATGATATTCAATTTAGAATTTACCAATGTTAGATGCTTATCTTAAAATCAGCATCCACTATACGAAACAACAAAAGCGACAACCAAATTGGCTTATAATTCAAAATTGTGTTTCTAGCTACGGTTTTTCTGTAAATTCATCCAGAAGTATTGAATAGCAAAATTCTTGGAAACCAGTGTAACTGATGGATGCAATGCAATATTTCTGAGATAGAGTTTTTCTAAAAGTCTAATGCTGAACAGTGTTTATGTAAGTGCATTTGTCTGGTGTCGTGGTAGATCTTATTGGGAAATACCAATAACCACATGGTGTAACTCCTTTCTTCTATGTGGCAGAAGCGATAAGAAAGCGTAACTAAATGGTTATGGCGTTCATTAGCAGCAAAAAATTCGGGAAGTTTGCACACACGCATCTGTATTCCGCTTCGAAGAAATGATAAACTTATCTCCTCGGGTTACTTTGATTTTTCAGTCTTTTCTCAAAGAGTTATAATTTCTTAGGCGTAAAATTCTCTAGGCTTCGAAGTCGCAAGTAAATAAAGGCAATTTGCAGCGAAAATTGGGCAACCAAGCTTTCCTTACACTCCACTGATGTAACGAGTTTTCAAGGTAAACTGAAATCTTGTTCGATTCTAAGAAAACCTCAGGTGTAAAATTAAATTTTGAGTCAAACTACCGGTTTTTCCGAGAAGCATGTTTTTTTCAAAGGCATACGATATTTCTTTCACATTTTCAAGGATCTTTAATTTCCTTAAACTATTTCATACTTCCCTCTTTCTTTTAGTTACTGGGTAGTTTTACAAGAGTTCTGGGTCCTGTCCAGTATATACCATCTGCCCCAGCTCATTGCAAAGTCCTCATTTTCTCGCACTCCGACGTAGCTCTTGGGCATGAAAAACTTGTAGGTGAGACAAGGGTCTTGACCGCATAACAATTGATAGGTTAGAAACATTTTAGCTTAACTTCCGGAAGCCCGCTGTTGTTATTATCCTTTGTTTATCATACCTTTGAGTTATGAGGCGCATTGTACATGTTCTCTTTAATCACCGTTCGATACAATGCAATTCTAAAATATGATAGATATTACGTTAGGAAAAAAAGTTGAAAAATTTTCTTTTCATATTCCTTATCCTTTCTTCTTTTAATATGGAGATGTTGCTCTTGTAGAAAGGCTCGACGAAGGGTCGGAATCAGCACGCGCAACTCAAGAACTGTTCATGGTCCAAATCAAGGCAGAATTCGTGCCCATATAATTTGTGCTTTAAAATTTTAAAATAGTCAGCTTTATTTTCCATTGAAATCAGATGCAGAAAGAAAATAAATTACCTGCTGCAAAGAGTACCGGCCAGTCATGCATAAAAGGCTGTTGTGTTATAAATAAAGTTTTCCACGAAAAACGCCTAAGCGTTATTTACTTTTCATCTTCCTGAATTTCAAGGAACTAAGCAATGCTATCTGCGCATGCTCCAGTTTTCCGGGAAATCTGAAATGTGATGAGACAGTAAAAACAAAGCGGTTCGAATACAAAGTTTCGCAACCGTTCACTGGCTTTGTATTCAGCGAGTGTTCCGCGTTCGAAACTTCATGCAGACAAACCGAAGTCGCCTTTTTTTTCTTTAAAATGCCATGGTCCGCAACTCAACGACAAAGGCTTGCATTTGAGAAAAATATTCTCGAGAAGTACTTCGGTACCAGAGTTTCATGGATTGATCCAACTGGCAATACAAGGGTTGAAGTAAGAGTGACAACCACCAGTGATAAACAGTATACACTCAGAGTGTATATTCCAACAGATTTTCCGAATTCAGTTCCGCAGATGATTGTCAGTAACCCTTCGTCTTGTCTGAGAATGAAAAACGGTTCATCCATGAGCGGTACGGATGGGCAAAACCACACTTTGAGCAGCATAGATGGCTGCACCCAGATCTGCCATTTTAACTCGTCCTTGTGGAAAGATAACAACACGTTGTACCAAGTGGTCATGAAAGGGCTTATATGGCTGGAAGGGTACGAAGCACATCATCGCACTGGGCAACCTCTGAGTAAATACTTGCAAGAGATGTAAACAAATTGGCTGAGGACAGGAAAGGAATTGTTCATCAAGACACACACGTATGTGTCAGTAACATTAATTCATACATTTATTTGATAAGATATTCAAAAAAAGCTAATTTAGCATTTCAGTCAAAATATATACTTCATCCAGTCCTAAATCTAAGTCATAATCAATAACCCAAACCGAAGGATCAAGGTTTAGGCACAAGTAAGAAGTCACATTGCTAAAACTTGACCTATTATACCTTTGAAACTCAGATTATTACTCGGGCTTTCCGAAGGAAAAGCCCGAAGTATAAATTCGGCTGTGTTTTTATTTAATTTTTGCGTTCAGTCACAAAACGTAGTTCCACTACAGCGCATGCGTACAATGTAAGCGCATGCGTACAACGAAGCCTAAAGCGCATGGTTTAAAGGAAGAAGGCAAATGGCTGTCTTCCTGGACAATTCCTTGCTTGATGTATCCAAAAGAAATTCGATGGCTATTATGCCCAATGTATATACAAAGTCACACACCGTTCGCGGTCTGCACTAAAAGTTGTGGAGGGATTTGGGAACGGGTCGTTTCGCGAACTTTACGACAGATCAATTTACGAGGAATCCTTTATGAGTGAACGTTTTATCGAGAAATATCACGCGAAATCTGCTATATCAAATGAGTTATGTCATATTATGTTTACATGTAAACACAACCGTGTATTTAGACGTGATCGAGAACCCAGTAGAATACCAGAAGCTACTCTGAAACGTCTCAGAAGAAAGGGCGGAAAACTGAAGGAATTTGTTTATGTGCCGGTATTCGTCCAAGCATATGTACCGAAGTCCTCTTGGCTACGTCGTTATGTGAAGGTTAGAAGAGTTACAAAGAATGTTTGTAAGCTTGATACGAAGAGGGTAAGATTAAATAAAGGTACAAAACATGATAAGAAGTATTTGTTGAATTGTTCAGTGAGGGTGTATCAGAGGACAATGAAATTGAAGTATAGAGCAAGGTGGTATTTATCAATGTTTTCTTGTAATAGACCCTTGTGTCTTTACAAGAGTCAGACACACGCGTCAAACTATTGAAAATTTCAACTGAGTTCAGATGTTGAGAAAAATCCTGGTCCCACTCCAATGTACATTGACCCTAGCAAATTAATAATGGCACCATATAGCCAAGCTAAGGAGTTGGTATTTGGACAAAATTCAGGACAACAATGTGTTGCATTGCGAGTTTATGCTCTTTGATTTACAATAACAAACAAGGAATCATTTCTGCTAATGCTCTCTTGTCAATGATGAGTATTTGCAATCAGTTGTATTCAAGTTTCTCTCAGTTAACCAAACAATAATTTTAATAATGCAGACAGAATTACCCACACTTTTAAATGTGTGCAAGAATGAAGAACCTTTCAATCACTTTTATCCGAAAATTTCAACAATTTTGTCTTGACAACATGATGTACTGCAGTTGCTATCTATTGTAAAGGTAATGTGGGCTTAAAAATATTCGATTCTTGTGCAAAGGATATTTATTGTAGAAGCCATCCTCAAGGTACACGTGTGCTGCTTGAAGTATCATCACTGAATAGCTTAGTACATTATTTTCAGAGTATACATAACAATGACATATTTGAGTTGAAAGAGGTTAAAATTAACAAGAGTTCAAAATAGTACCGTTTTTTAGAGTCATGCCTGTGAAACCAGAAAGTTCAATGTGAGTGGTGCTGTGCCTGTCTATTCACTCTGCTACTCCGTAATAAAATCATGTAGTTATTGGAATTCAAACACCTTATCTAATGTTATTCAGTATGGCAAAAGATTATATGAAAAGTCAATCCTTGAAAATCTTGTAAGAAATAATGGTGAATGCACAGGGTTTTTGATGTGGTTTTCAGTTTTTTGTATGACGTATTTTTAAACCCACAAAAAGGTCAAAATATGTGTCTTAGTATTTAATGAAGGTCAAATGCCTCTTATTGAATATACTAAAACTGTAAATAGCACTACTTCTCTTGTTGGGGCCATCAAAAATATTCAATATTCAGAGATTTTTCTGTTAAAAACAATATGAACTACTGAACATTAATATTGCTTCAATATACTGATTTCTGACAACTCCCTTTGGGTGATCATTTAATTTGGCAACAAACTATGACTCGGTACCAATAATAGATGAAAAATTCCCTTCTCCTTCCAGTTAAAGGCAAATACATAACCTACTCAAGGTTTGTAAGAGCCTTGAAAGTCCTTGAAGGTGCTTAAATTTTAAAATAAAGAATTCAATGAATTGAAAGTACTTGAATTTGAATTTAAAATTGCTTATGCAAACCTTTCCAAAAGTGATCCTTCAATTCTCTAAAACTTGGCCTTCAAAGTCGTTGAAAAGTCCTTGAATTTGAACCCTTGGTATCTGTAGTAACCTACTCCTATATAGTAATCTATTATTTTGATTGATATCTAGTACCATAACAACATTCATTACACTCCAGCAAACAAAAATAAACAGAAGTTGACTTATTCATGACCGGCAAAGACGGAATTGCGTGACGACAGTAATATGGCAGTCCCCTAAAAATAACTTCAGATGTGCGATATTGAAAGCCCGAGTTCACGCGGCTATGCGTCTAGTTAATGAAGAATAAGCATTTTTCTATGTTTCACTTTCATGTTTCATTCTATTCCTACCAACTCTTTGAGAGTCGGGCGAAGGATCTTATTTCAAGTGTTAAAGCAATTTCGTGAGGGACTCGATCACATCCAATGACCTCCGAAAATACATTTGTACGATTTCGAAGGAGTCTTTTAGGTTTGCTCGAAAGAAAGAATTATTTGCATTGGAAGTAGAATCTTGCGTGTGAAACTCTTATCACTCGTACCGCGCACTGATTTGTTTCCATTTCAGTCGGTCCATTTTGGAAACAGTGTTTGAATAGCTGCGGTAGCTCAGACTGATACCAGTTAAGCTTAAGAAATTGGTCGGAAGGGGTCAGCTGGCGTGACTCTGACGTTGCTGATCCGTAAGAGTGGGAATCTTGTAAGAGTCGCAGGTAAGTAGCTTTTTAGAGAAAAAAAAAAAAGGGATCCGTAAAGTGGCTTCATCTTCCAGCCCGTCCAATAAATTTGTGCTGCTTGCATAAGGTTCACAACGGACCATTCCGGAACCTTTCGGTTATTTCTATATACAGTAGACGAATTAGATCTTTCGCTCTCCAACTTTGAGTACTATTTCTCGAGGCAAAGCTTGTTAAAGACCAAAAAACATTGAGGAAGGCTATTTTTATGTCAATGATTCCCGACATTTCCTGCAAAATGATTGGAAGATTTAAGGGATTTAATCCGTTTATTGTTATTATGAACATTTTATTATGAACTGTAGTCAAAGATAAATGTAAATAATCTCAGTCAGCACTTGCTTAAATATTTAATACAATACATTCTAGGCGAAGCTTGAGCGTGAGCCCACATGGGGATGTATATAGGGATGCAAGGAAAGTGGAGAGAAGGGAGGAGAAGGGGGGTCCATAGGCATGCTGCCGCTAGAATATTTCGATTTTCATTAGACGAAGATGACAACATAGTAGCCTCCAAAAATTAATTTTTTTTATCAAAAACTAAAACAACTATCCCCAGTGAGTTAAATTGAAAAATTACATAAGAAGTTGATTAGCCCTTTAACTCCAATGAGTGACCAAGACAGAATTTCTCCTTACAATATCATTACAATATCAGGCAGAAAAGATATGACAACAAAGAAAAATATCACTCACGGGATTACCAGTTGATCCAATAACTAATTCTCCGAACTAATGAATTAAATTATACAATATTTCTTCATCTTTTCAACGATTTTTCCTCGGACGACTTTCATATTTCCTTCATTATTGGGTATTTTCATAACAGTTCTGGGTCCACTCCGGTACGGTCCTCTCCGCCCTGGCTCACTGCAAAGTTCTCATTCCGCCGAGCATGGGCATGAATAAGTTTTAAATGAGACAAGGAACTTGAACCATGACAGCGAAACAATGGAAAGGTCAGTAACATGCTCCCCGAACTTGCGAAAGCTAATTGTTCACTATTCGATGCAGTAGTATTGAACAGTACTGGCCGAATTCTGTACAGGCCTGAATTTTTCAGTTCTGATTTTCACTACTGCTTAAATAGTGCTCTTTATTGCGAGGATCGTGTACAAATACGTTTCTATAACCGCAGTTCAGATATATGAATTTCATATATTAGTACAGTAGATATCATGTTAGAGTAAAAAAAGTTGTAACTCTTTCTTTTCATTTTTCCTTTTTCCCTTTCCTGAGTAATCTAATTGCGATTTTGCCGTTATAGCACAGCTCCGTCGACGAAGAGAAAATCAGCGCGTGCAATCTAAGAGTTAAATTTCACTTTTTTCAATTCAATTTTTCGTTAGATCAGAAAGAAAGTGAATTATATGAGCCGCAAAGAGCAGCAGCCAGTCAGGTATAAAAGACTGTTGCAATATAAACAAACTTTTCCACGAAAACGGCCACGCATCGTTTACCTCAAGTTCTTCCTGAATTTCTAAGAGCTGGGCAAGGCTATTTACGCATGCTCCAGTTTCCGGGAAAACTGAAATGTGATGAGAACAAAAGCAAAGCGGTTCGGAAATAGCTCAGTTCGCAACATTCATTGGCTTTAAATTTAACGAGTGTTTCTCGTTGAAACTTCTACGGACAAACCGAAGTCGCCTTTTTCTTTCTTCAAAATGCCGTGGTCAGCAGCTCAGCAGAAAAGACTTGGATTTGAGAAAAATATTCTCGAGAAGTACTTCGGTAACAGAGTTTCGTGGATTAATCCAACTGGTGCTACGAAGGTCGAAGTGAGAGTGACGACCACCAGTGATAAACAGTATACACTTAGAGTGTATCTTCCCGGAGATTTCCCGAATTCAGTCCCGAACATGATCGTCAGTAACCCTTCGTCCTGTCTGAGAAAGAGAGACGGTTCTTCGATGAGCGGTGGGAGCGGAAGTGATCATACATTGAGTAGCATAGATGGTTGTACTCAGATCTGCCATTTCAAACCAGACTTATGGCGAGATAATAACACACTGTACCAAGTTGTCATGAAAGGGCTGATATGGCTGGAAGGTTACGAAGCACATCTTCGAACCGGGCAACCTCTGAGTAAATTCTTGCAAGAGATGTAAACAAATTGGCTGAGGACAGGAAAAGAATTGTAAATCTGGACCAGTGACAAAAGTTTGTAAATTTATTTTCGAGCCTCAACCTTGATCCTTAGATTTGGGTAAAATCCTATTGATTATTGCTTAGAGTTAGTACTGGTTGAATTTTACATTTTTAGTACCAGATAAGTCACTTTGCTAAACCTTCACTTACGAGCTGACACTTACGATACCTTCGGAGTAAAGATTGCTAATGTTATGAGCAGTTTATTTTACTTCAATTTCACGTTTTATTCAATTCCTGCCAACTCTTTTGGAGTCAGATAAAGGATCTTATTCTCCAAAGTGCGAACAGTTTCGTGAGAAACTTGATCACATCCAATGATCAGTCCCCGAAAATACATTCGTAAGATTCCGAAGGCGTCTTAGAGGGTGGCTTAAAAGAAACCTATTTCGAGCGCTTTCGTTTCTGCAATCGAATTATTTGCGTTAGAAATAGGATCTTACGTATAAAACTCTTATCTCTCGTGCCGCGTATTGATTCATTTTTATTTCAGTCAGTCCCGTTTTCAAAACGATACCTTAATACCTGCATGCAGCAGCTCAAGCATTTCAGTAAATCGTAAAGGGTAGGTTGGAAGGGATCAGCTGGCGTGACACCGAATGTACAACAACTGTATTTGGAATTTGTTCTCTCTCAAAGTTATGTATTTCATTATAGTTAGTAAATCCCTTACATTTTTTTAGAAGTTAAAAATTAAGAACACTTGAGAACACTTTCAGGCTGATTTCACCTAAAATACGCGATATATAAGAACGCAATCAGCCTTAACCCCGAAAATGGGTGTTCTTGTATGCGGGTTTTTACTGTAGGACCAATGTTTCCAGATACATTGTGCGCAGTTATCAGAAAATTGATTGGAATTCTGTGCTAATTGCTTTTATGGAAATTTTACTGTGAACTATAGTCAAAGGTAAATGAAAATAATCACAAACAGCACGTGTTTACTGTTTGGTACAATACTTTCCAGGCGAAGGCCTGGGCGCGAGTCCACATGGTGATGTGGGGATGCAAGGAAAGTGAAGAGAATGGAGAAGGAGAGGGGGTGGGGGGGGGGTAATCCACAGGTATGCTACTCCTTGGATATTTCGATTTTCATTACACTAAAATGATAAGATAGTGGCTTACAAAAATGAATGTTTTCATCAAACACTTGAAGAGCCATCTCCACTATGTTGAACTGACAAATTGAATTGGAAGTTGATTAACCCTTTAACTCCAGTGAGTGACCAAGACAGATTTCTCCTAATAATATCAATACAATATCTAGCAGAAAAGAAATGATAACAAAGAAAAATATCAGTTACGGGGTTATCAGTTGATCTGATACTAAATTCTCCGAACTAATTGATTAAATCCTGATAAATGTACAGTCACTGTGATAAGTATTGATTTCAAGAAGCTTAAGCATTCTTTCAGTCCCCTTTTGATTGGGGGGCAAGAGCTTGAAGTTGTATATAGCGCAACGATTCTTAGTTTAGCGCTAACAAACAACTTAGCGTGGAAAAATCACACCACTGACTCTATAAAAGAGGTCAATAGGCGTCTATACCTTTCTGTCAACCTGCATTTACGCAGGGCCGTTGTCCCGTCTGCTGTTCTCGCCAGCTTTCATAGCACTGCTATAAGACCTATCCTACAATGTTGCTATCATGTGTTCCATCACTCTATGTCAGCTTATTTTGGTGATGACATCAAGAGAGTTCAGAAGAGAACTCTTTGATAGGTTGGAAAATATAGAATGGCGAAATTTGGAACCGGAATACTTGGAATACGAGGTGAGACCACAACCATAAAGAAGTAACTGGAAAGAAACCTTACCATCTCCAGAGACAACCAAGGAGTAAGTTAATTTTTTTAATTTTTAATTTTTAATCATCAGTATTCTTATTTATTTGTTAAGTTACTTTTCTTTTTTTTTTTTTTTTTTAATTGACTATTTTTCGGTCATACAGGGAATTCCGGGTATTCCGGGTATTCCGAGTATTCTGGTTCCGAATTCCAGCATTCCATACTTTCCAACCTATACCGAGCTCTTTGCATGTCATCGCCCATAGTTATCGTACGTGAACAGTCTCACCAGGCTTGGCCTTACTACTATATATGACAGGCGTACGGATCAGTGTTACAAGCTCGTTAGAGTTCTCACCAATTCTAATTACAAACTCTCACATTTGCTACCACCCAAGCACCAACCGAAGTACTGAGTAAGGAAAGCTCGAGCCTTTTAAATACCGCTCACATGCAAGAACTGAAAGATACAGCCGTTCTTTTATACCTTCTAAATGTAGAACAACAAAATCCTTATCTTAACTTGTCATAAGCGAGATCAATGTTTTTAAATTTTCATTGAATAAATCAGTTTTAACATCAGTCATAAATAAATTTGATACTTATTAGCATATATTTTATGATGTAAATTTCATCGACTATGGTAGTTTTCAAGGACCATGCATTTTTAAAAATTTTTTCTAAAACTTGTACGCAATTCAGCTCACTAGCTGCAATGTAAGATTGTTCGCTTATAAATCTCTCCAAGTCTAATTGCCTAAAGATATAAAAACTGTGCAAGAAGCTAAGCCGGTAAAGCCTATTAAAATATGAAAGTATAGAGTAGTTTCCAAAATTCATTACAAATTATATTCCGTTTAAGGAACTTAAATTTCTATTTCTATTAACTTTACGACGGAACAACTGTTTGTAATGTCAAGATCGGAGATCAAGTTGTCCGTCATTTTTGCTGCGCTTTTGAGCTGTACCCAGTCCCTGGCAACTCCTTCTGCTTGCGACTCCTGTTGGTCGACGCGCTCGAGCTCCTCAACCTGGGATATCTAAGTTTTTGAACATGCGCAGAGGTGGCCAATACGGGCCACTGAGTTTAAGAATCTATCTCTCTCTCTTTCAATTTTTACTCTGTTTTTGTAATTTCGTTTTTGGACTGCCTGTAAAAGCTGAAACATCTGTTGCGAGTTTTTCTCGACGCCTTGAGGATTTCGATAACAGTTTTAGTTTCTATTTGGATTTTGCATATCATTACGATAATTCTAACCATTAGTATCATCATCACTGATTGTTGGTATAATTTTTACCATCACCAGAGTATCACTTGATGTTAAGGTTGTGAAGTTCATCGTCTTTCAAAGACTCTCCCGGCGGTCTGATGACTGACTCCCTTTTCTTCTTTGACTTTCTTCATTGACCCGCCGAAAGCTTACCCTTAGATGAGAAAATGGTGCAAACTCCTCAGTTTCGTTTTCTAGTCCCCATTGGCGTTTGATGAAAAGCTGATCTACTTCTTCTGGCCGAGAGGGCTGTATAAATAACCTTAATAGGGCTAAATAAGTTTTTGCATTATGTGTAAAGGGTCAATTCAATTGTTTATTTGAAGAAGACTAGGTGTTCGATGTCTTTGTGGAATGTTATACGTAGAGACGAATTAAAAGAAAGTTGTAACTTGATATGTTATTGATAACACTCACGTGTATGGCTCCTTTCCAATAAAGACAAATTTCCTTTAACATAGGCCACTTTTAACGCAGGTACGACTTTGTTCTTTCTCGACAAACGTTTCCTAATATCGTGATTAACTCACATTACCGCTTTTCTTTCTAAATGGAAGGTCTTCGCATTGTCCCTTTCCAGATCATCAGACGTAGAAATGAGCCATATGTCTATATGTCGTGTGCATGTACGTTGTCAAAAGAAAAAAAAAATGCATTGAACCCAGAGGTGACAAGTATCCATACCAGAAACACTATGAAGATACAAACGATAATTTTTAACCAATCCATTCAGCCACATCATCTATTTTTACCATTATTGATATTATAATTCAATTTGTTCTACAATCATTATTTTGATTACCTTCATTTGATATCGGCTTCGGGATGTACACCATTTACGATACGCGCGAATTGGCTTGTCGCGGATAAAAGGGAAGTTTATCCGATATAACAACACGATCAGACTTCCAAAACTGAATTTTGGCATAGTAACCGACATTATACCAGCTTAAGTCAAAGGATTTTTATTTTTAGCAGTTTTTTTCGTCACTCGAAGACGCTGGGGTACCTATTGTAAGTGATAATCGTTTTGGCAGACACGATAATCCGATCAAGCCTAGCAGTGTTGAAGTGTTAATGGTTTCATTACACCCTTTTTGGTCCTGACGGGTAATTTGTCGTTCGTTTGACTCCCTGCAATCCATATTTTTGTTTTGTATTTAATTTACGTTGACACACCAAATTCATTTCTATGGGGCTGATTCTTAACTCTCAGGCAACATCCGGCAAACAAACAAACAAACGAGCAAACAAAAACTTCAAATTCATTTTACCAAACGTATTTATATTTTCAGTTTTCAATTTTTAACGATTTTGTACCAAGTAATTTGTCGAAAATTTACGGTTTGGATGCTACTGATGCTACAAGGCAAAAGGCGGGAACGTGGTAGAATAATAAATCGTAAACAGCTGCTTCTATGACGTATTTCACACATACATTGCAGGCTACCCATATGTTGTCTGCATTACTTCCAATCATCTTAACCACATAAAAGTATGTGTTAAGTTTGAGCATGAGCCCATTTGGGCATCCTAGTTTGCGTTATCGGTGAAAGAACAAAGTTCTGCATACCTCAAAATGTTTTGAACTTTCACAAGCGTCTTATCTCAGAGATGAGAACACTTCAACTCTTCTTACTCGTCTTACTCCTTATCCAATTTCTTGCAAAGGAACCAGTCGAAACCAATTAGTTCGATGGATATCAAACAGAAGGACACACCTCGTTATGTAACTGTCATTCTTTTTTTTGACAAATTAACTGTAAGTTCGGAAGTTGTAGAAATATCGACACTCAAGAGCATTGCATTTAAGATCAACTTCCAAATATAATTCAATTTCCTTTTTTCTTTTTCCATGTCTCATTCCTACTGGATTAAAATGGTTTAAATAGCGAGGAAAAGTTGTTTTAAGTCAATTGACGATGGAAATCGCATGTCTGCCAGCTTGTGGTTCAGTGATTCTTAATCCATTAAGAAAAGGCTACTCTGCCCAAGATGTAAAGACCTTGTGACAGTTATAATCTTTAGCTGTTTCCTGCAGAGCTCAGTGTTTGCCAATCTCTTCTTGGCGGACTAAAAGGATCGAAGGATTGTCAGTGTGAGTGGCGCGCTCGGTGTGAGCGTGCCCTATTGAACGTCAAAGTTTCGACAATATTAATGAAAATCCTCTGAATTCACGGAGTTATTAAGCTCTCGGCACCGCATTCTGGCTTAACACCCTCGGTAAGCTTAACCAAACTGGGAGTCACCAATAAAATCTTCTACCTAGGTAGTCATTATCGCTTTTGTATTTAGAGTTAAAACGAAAATAAAGAAGATCTACTATGCGCAGCGCCTTAAAGTGTAGAAGAGCCGAATCCAAAGCAAAGCAGTTGTACTTGATTTGTTTTGCAAATTAATGCTCACTATCCTAACTTGGTTCCTACAATTATATTTTCCTTAAGCTCCATTCATCAATGGTAATTGATGAATGGAGCTTAAGCTCCAAATTCAAACCACCAAAAGTATCAAGTCAAGCTTTTCTATGTCAAAGAAAACGTTCAACCGTGATAACGAAGGGATATTAAGACAAAGTAATTTCTTTGAACTTGAAAATTGTGAGAGAAAATCATGCATTAAAGTTTTCCATTTTCTCATCTCTGTTATCCACCTTTGCCGCTCAACTAACCTCTTTTGACAACAGCAGATGGTTTCTTAAGTATCAAAGGTATTCCCGCCTCCTATTCCAAGGTCTTTTCTATTAATTATCATGACATCTGTCTAACTAAAGTGACTTCCTTTAATTATGCTCAGAGCAATTTTAAGAGGAAAATGTAAAATGAGATGTACACTCAGACAAACTCTTCAAAAAAAGGCCAGACCACCAAGATCTCGTGTTGATAATCGAAGAGTGTGGGCTTACGATAGCAGTGAAGATACATGGGCTCGGGGCTTGTATTTGTGTCGACACAAAGAGCAAACTGAAAGAGGTTTGTTGCGATGGGAGATTGCTCTAGTTATGATGAACCTTGAAACAGATTGATAACTAGCTAACCAATTGAGCGAACCGCCTCCCGAGTAGCTCAATTGGTTAGAACGCTGGACTGTTGTGCGGGAGGTCGAGGTCGATGGTTCGAGTCCCGGCCGGACCAGCACTCAAGGTCTTAAAATAACTGAGGAGAATGCGCTACCTTTCTTTAATAAGAAATGGATAGACATTCTAGTATTCTCGGATAAGGACGAATAAACCGTAGGTCCCGTCTCCTGCATCTATTAATTAATTAATTTGGTTAGGCAGGGGGGACGTTAAAGAACCCACTCACGAGATTACTGTGAGGTGGTCTAGCCTGTTTACTGGGAATTGGGGGGAGGGGGCATCTTCAAATAAGTTTCCTTCGATTGTTTGTAAACTGCTGATGCAGTCTGGCCAAAGTCCCCCGAAAAGTGTTGTGATACGCATTTGATCATATCCACATGTTAATTTGCGCAATATAAATATTAAGTTATTATTAATTATTATTATTAGTAGTAAGGACTGAAGGCCTTCAATTAATAATGTTTTTAAGTGAACCTATCATGATGTTGCAGGCGTCCAAAGCAACAATTTTGAATTTTTAAAAGAAAGCGTATACGATACACCTGAATTTGATATCGCTGCAGTGTGGATTAGACTCTTCTGTCGCTTGCGTTAACTAGCTTGTCGCGGCTAAAGTGGCGCATATCCGATAAAATAATTACGGTCAGACTTTTAAGCCTGAAGTTTTATATTATCATAACATTATCTGTGGCGACAAATCTTAAACATATTGAAGATTTGCCTCTTCTGGAGTAAGAGCATGTTCGTAAGCCACTCTAAACATTAATTCTTATATGTTTATGCAGGACCGCAACAAAAGACGCCATCTTTGATGAGGTATTAAGTCAGAGAATTTCAACCGATATGCACTCATAGGCCTAGAGTTGGTCTAAAAAATTGTTCTTACGACAAGGCAAAGTTTCCTTAAAACGGTGCGTTGGCCATATCATTACAATCTTCGTTTGATACTCCAACCCTTGTCTATGATTGCTGAAAAATAAAAATCGGAATAAAATGAAAAGAACGTATTGCACTAAAATGAAAGTATAAGTTAGTGCATTCGACCTCAAACGTGGGCCATAACTATAATCCTTATGTGAAACAAGAGGACGGCAAAGCTGGCTTCAGCAAACGCTTGTTCGTGCCATCGCCGGGATGGGAGTTCAGTACGAGGGTCAAAAGGATTGATAGGAAAAGAAATTAATGAGACCTCATTTTCTTTTGGTAGGAAGGCAGAGTTACCTCTTTAATCAAACATCTCTTCCTTTTTTCTTCCAGAAAAAGGGTAAGTGTAGCCCTATTTGGACTCCTCCACTCACCAGCCTATTCAGAATTTATTCATATGAATCATCTGAAGGGTTTCATTGAAAAGCCTACATGGTGGTAGACTATTTTACATATCTGAATACGATAGTTTAAAGTAAAAGAATTGTGTCGCAGAATATTTATGGACTCCGCACTCATCGGTTAACTGATTTAACTCAGGGCTGTATGCTGTCTTCGTTTCCGAGAGTTTTCTTTTTAAACTACGATCACCACGATTTCCACATATTAACTCCTGGTACAGTACGAATAACATATAGCATCCAGATTTCTTAAAAATTTGGCACCCTCCTACTTTCTAACGACTTTCCCACTCTTACAGGTCTAAACAGTTCTATATTCTGTAACAGTTTTTTCCTCGCTAGCCTTGTGTAACAAGCGCGGCTTTCCCCACAATTATGAGTACCGCTAAATATCAGCCCCGTTCCATTGTTATAAACCTGTTTCACGATATCACGCTTTCTTCCTTAATTTACAAAACTGCGCAGCTCGACTGGTGACTAGAGCTCGAAGCATATAACATATACTGAAACTCTTTATTCGCACTATTTCAAGAGGTTACTACAGATTATAAAAGTCAGAAACAGTAAATTACATCAATAATCAAAAGTAAAATGTGCACAGTGACCAAAGTAGCATAGCTTTCGAGTTGGCCACTGTAACACAAGTTCTTCGTAGACTACCACTAGCTACCAGTCAGACAACGAATTACGTTCAAAATACTATTTCTTAGGTACAAAGCACTAAATGGCATGGCGCCAAAATATATAGCAGATCTCCTTCAGCCCCATACTCCGACGGGGCAATTACGATCTTCTTCAAAAAATCTCCTTGAAACACCAAAGTCTAATCTCAAGTTTTACGGTGACAGATCTTTTCTCTGGAACTCCCTAATCGATGACATAAGATCAATCCTGAACCTTGATGTTTTTAAAATAAGATTAAAACACTACGTTTCAGAGAGACTTTTATTAGTTCGTTGACTACCCTTCCTTTCTTTTTATTGTGTATATTTTCCTTAGTTAATCTTAGCAAGTCAATCCGGTGTCCTATTTTAGAAAGTAACTTCTACGACTGTTATATACTTTCTTTAATAACTTGAATGTTTTTATTTTTAGAATTACGATTATTGTAAAGCGCCATATTGTTCTCACGGAAATGGCGCTATATATATTCTTGCATTGTTATTCTTGTATTATCATTATTAATTTAGCGAGTTGTATATGTGAAGATAAATCATGATCAGTTGAAACAGAAACTCGACGTACCTGGTCAAATACGCCTGAGAGAGACTCACGATGTCTTATCATCATGAAGAGCGTTAATGGCGGCAACGCGGAGTCTCGATTCCTTGTTTTTAGGAACTTTTCATGCTCTTTCATTTGTAATTCTCACACGAGACCTACTCAAAATAAACCTCATTCTCTGCCGTAGACGAAGATATCACCCAAATCCTTGTATTTCTTAAGTTGCTCTTGGCCTATTATATCTGTAACTGTTAAACCAGGAATCTTTCCATCCGTTCAAAGACCAAAGAAGCATCGATGTTTGGTCATATAATCCTGTTTCGACTATTAGTCAGGTTCTGTTTGATTCACAGATCCAAGAGCTACTTGTTCTCCGAAAATATTGTTTACCAGACCCACAAACACTGTTTAGGTGCCCAGATATACAAATCTTACATTTATTTAAATCTATGCAAGTTTATTCGTGAAAGTTAACACTATTAGTATGTAACAAGGACTCTCAAGTAATCTAGCAATGATATGTCTTACGAAAAAATGTAACAATATGAACACTCTCAATACTGTGGTAGTAATGGTACCAAAGTCAATCTCTTTCGTGGCGTCAATGGTGTTGGTTAAAACTTCATCAATAGAGGCCGGAGTAAGAATGAAGCTTACATAGTTCACCCATCGTCTCCTCTGACCCAGAACACCCCCCCCCCCCCGACTGAACTGCTAAAATTGGGTCAAGATCCGAAAGCATAGTGTGAAGCCTAAATGGAGTGCTATGATCGACAAAAAGTTAGCTACAGCTAGCATGGGAATGGCAAGACAAGGCACACAGCTCGTTTACCTGACCTCGACGTCTAATAATTCAATTTTTCGGGAACAGTTCCCCTAAAACTTTATAGGACTGGATATTTTACTAACTCACTTTGTTCTCCCTATAGATGCGGTAAAGTTCACCCTATTTAAGTTGGAAATGTTGCGACGTCTAGAGGTTCAACAGCAAGGAATCTTAGCCTGCAAGCCGACACAATCCCGCTTGTGAAAGTTTGGGCGTAAGTACCTCATGAAGATGAAATTGTTTCTGGGAATTCGTTATACAGCCAGAACTCGCTATGACACAATCGCCTGCAGCTGATTAGAATTAGCAACATCTTGAACCTCTACCTCAAGTTGCATAATAAAGATTTCACAAAGCCTGAAATAAATATATTTTTTCATGTTTTCGTAAGTTTCAGACAAAACTCAGCTTCAATCCTTGTCCTCCCGCAAACACGTACCATAACAAATCTACCGCGGTGGACTAAAAAGATAACACAGAACAAGCCTGCTCGTCTGGAAGAAGCTGATTTTCGAATTCCGTGTCTTCTTTCTAAAACCTAGTGCACTAGGTGAACCAATTCAAACTTCCCCTCTGCATAGAAGAAGCGGGCAACCTTCAATTTTTACAACGTATTTTGATGAAGTTTTACAAGTCATGTATTTTAAAGAATTTCATGCAATGTGTATTGGTGGTTGTGTCATTTATTCTGACAGTCTTGCAAGGCTATCGTAAGTAATTGTAAGAAATCGCACCATTGACGCATTGAAAGTAAACTATCGAAACGTGAGAAATGATAGACTTTATTAGCAGTTAACCTTGCCTTCTTCCAGATGGTCGTAAGCAATCGTCAGCTGTCGATGAGTTAAATGTGTATAGTCTGTATAATAAAGAAAATAATAATTATAAATAACACCATTTGAAGATTTACTGTATTAGTAGAGTTATGGGGAATTTGAAGAGAAGAAAATTCTTCCTTTTAGGGTTACCGATTGCAGCCAAGTTATCAAATCGCGAAATCAGCAGGTGCAGGAGATATGGCCTCAAGTCCATTTAGACAGCTAGGGTTACGTTTCTTCCAGAAATCTGCTTTCTCTCGATGGAAGTTGAATTACTAGGAGGCACCCCAGAAACAGATAGGCCATCTGGGGTGTGACGCATTAGTCCTCTTTATGAGTGATGATTGATTGTTAAGACTTAATTCTTTGGTGGCCGGAAATTTTTACATAAATAAATCGACTGCAATCATAAAAACCTTTGAATCACTGGTTTTAATTTTCTTTTTTCTATTCAATGCTGGTTAATGTTCCTTTCTTGTTCCTCATCTTGTTCAAAGCAAAACGATAGGGCCAATACGATACAAGGATAAGTATTATCAAGTCCATACAGATGTTTGCAGTTGTCAAACTTTTTAATGAGATTAATACTGCCGTGACAAACCTGTAACAGCCGCATTTTCTTACAAAATAAAAATCGCTAAATTTCATCCGCTGCAGCATGAAAACTTTGCTACACGACATATTTTAATCCTTTCATGAGATAAAATAACATAGTTCCTTTTACCTTGGCCGACGACAGGACGGAAGCCATTATTCATTTCATATTTTCTTTCCTATAATCTGAAGTCTGTATATCCTTATTTAAAGATAAAGTTGTGCTAATTGTCAAACGATTGTTAAAACCTTATTGGAAAGCAGCCGTGGGGTGGAAAGGGCGGTGAGAAATCAAGATCAAGCGATTAACTCAAATGTAAACGTGATAAAGAAAGCAGTTGTAGACATCATCGACCCCCGACAGAGCAGAGATAAATACTATTCACGTGAGACCCATTATTTTATATTTCAGACGTACAAATGAACTCTCATCGTAGATATCAGCAAAGTGATTATTTGAAAAAATCTTACGGGCACGCACCGTTGCTTAAAGCGGGTTTAAAATAGTTCACCTCGTGCGTAGTTGGCTATGATATTACATACCTCAAATCCTACAAACTATGCTCATAAATAGGAAGTAGATCGGTTAAAAAAAGTGCATACTGCCAATACAAGTTATTCTAAGCTCCTGTGGTTAGCAAAGCTCGCAAGGAAATTTCTTCACTCTATCAACTTAGTGACCAGAGAAACCACAAAGACCGAAGCATCCCATTCTAGCTTAACAACCCGATCAAGCGAAGGTTAGTATTCGGCGATTTTAGTCACAGCCATGCCAGAACAGCGTCTTCTAAAGCAGTTAAGTCCTTTAGACTTGAGAGAACGATACATTATCTCAAATGAAACACGCATTTTAAAGGCAGCCATCTGACCATATAGACAACGTCATGATTTTGTAACCAATCTGCCTCACTGACTGCAGCGGAAACTAGTAAACCACGATAATCGTTTTGGCCGACACTATAGTCATAAGTTTCTTATCTCAAATTGGAATACTGAGAAACAAAAACCTGGTGACACCCACTTGTGAACGATTTTGCACCCTAAGGTGGCAAAACCTTTTGAGAGCTGGGTTCAAAATCCTGTATGCCTTGCATGATGACCGTTGCTAGAAAAAATCTCGCGTAGGAGTTGTGTCGGGACCGGAACGCCCGGGTCGCCACCCGCACTGTTTAGTCCTAGATACGTTTCAGATAATTATTTAATGTTCAGACATAAAAATATTTTGTATGTGGATAAAAAAGCCACCTATTAACTTAAACAAAATCGTTCCGGTACAAAAATCTTTGAATAGGAATTTTAAGCTTCCACGGTATTCTCGGCGAAACGTTATTCCAAGACTTCGCATTGCTAACATCTCAAACTACCGTGGGAAAATAATACTTTCCGTGCAAGGCTATCCCCGACGATCCGGTGACATGTTTTACGTTGGTTAACAGGGCTTATCCTTCGAGAAAAATGATACAAAAGCCACCTTATTTAATTATCAGACATCCATCGGAAACGAGACTATCATACACCAGGGAGGCTGCAACTGTAGCAGAACTGTACCCTTCATGCCGTTTATTAGTTTTTCTATCCTATCTCTTTTGTCTTTTTTTGTTTTCTCCTGTCGATATTTTTAGTCTATTTGTTTGTTTTTTTTTAATCTATCGTTTGGCTTGTTGGTTGTTTATTTATTTTTCGTTGTCTGTTGCATGATTTGGTTTTGTCTTTAAACTGCCTATCCGCTTGATCACTTGTCGCTCTGGAGGGTGCGGAGGAATTTTCAGTCTTTCTATGTAATTCTTGCATCTCTGTTCGTCTGAAATGCAAATATTCACTACTAACACAAGAATCTCTCTTCATTTACCAAATATGGTCATAAACGTTAGCTAATTCCACTTCTCGTGCGGAAACACCAAAATACGTTACAACACCATAAAGATATGTTCAGGAAAGAGCCAGAATATTTTCATCTGAAAAGTTCCAAATACAATTGACACTCTGATGACTACTGTCTGATGAACCAGGTACACAACCTATGGAAAAGGATGATTCAATCTGCCGATAACCAGTCTTCCAAGACTGTATCCATGTTTGCCATGAACTAAATCTCGGCATGAAAACTACCGTTGCATAGGATCAGAAAGTCGCATAACTTTCTATCCAATTTATCAGATTGAAACGCAGCAAGGTTTGTTGATGTGGTGCTTATCAAGAACATCAAGAACAGAAAAACGAGTGATTGACTTGTATATGCCATCCCTCTTGGAATGCTCGAAACTTTTGGGTCGTGTGTTTGAGTGACATATCATTTGAAACTTTTCCTGAGACATGGCCTTCCCGCAATTAACAAACTTTACTATTTCAGTGAAGAGAGACTGTTCCCAAGGTGTTCCCCTGCAGAATGCGATGATCGGCCGTGCATATAACTTCATGCACCTTTACTCTCCAAATTGCAGTCTGCACCGCTAGATAACCCTATACGGAGGAATTTTCGGTAAATTAACTTACATTTCTGAAGTAAAAGGCCTCACCGAAATTCTGAACACGCGTTTGAATGAACATTCATCGGATTTACATTGTTCCGCGTAAAAGGTTAAATATCTCTTTCTGTCAAAATTCAATCGATTTACTATATTTTCTTCAATCAGATAGTCGGCTGTGCTACAAGTAATCATAAATTTTCCTTCTTACCATACATTTTGGCCGTCATTACTCGATCGGAACTAAAAAAGTTTACCGAAACAACGGGGTCCTGTTAAGGAGTGGTGCAATCGCTTTGCGAGAATCATTATAAAATGTAGTTTTGTGTTTTCATCAGTTTGTGATTCACAGATTCGTGGGGAAAAAATCGCACCGTTAGAAGTAGGAATAGTATTTAAACCCAGTCCATTTAACCAGGCGGATTTTGTGTTATCTCCGTCTGAATCTGTAGGATTTAGTAAGAGACAAAGCTTTCGAAAGTGAGTTAGACGACGTACAGGTAGAGTGTTTGGATTTCATGTTCACAGATTATTGCTCCTGGAGAACCACAGTAATGTACTCGCATAACCGTGCGTTGTTAACCAGATAAAAAATTGTGAAAAGAGTTTGCAAGCGTGCACTTTGTTCCTTAAAAATCAAGTTGCTTATTTATTCATCTATTTACTAACTGATGACTGAATCTCGTTCATTAAACATTTGAGAGCTCTTCATTTTTGTCTTGGCGATTTCAAATACATTTCCGACTGATACCTAACGTTGTGTCTGTTGGGAACTATTCAGGTAGAAAACTGAGGAGGAAGCCCTCTGCCAAAGCACCGTCGGAATGTCGATCGGCCAAAGAGTCAGTTCATGTCTACTGAGCCTTAAAGAATGAGGAATGTATTTGCCATCAACGGTTGAAGAAGAGTATGAAGGACATTCAAACTTGAGCTCTAAATTTTGCAGTCCTCAAGAAGCTGCTCTGGGGACAATTTCAGAAGCGCATGGTTAGCTTAGATATTTATTTGAAAAAGAGTACACTATGCAGATGGAAAGATAATTAAAATGTCTCGAATGCTTCTCTGCCCTTAATGTAAAATTGAAAAAAGAATGTATTACACTCTTATTGTTAAGATATAATTGAATTAGGACGGGTTTTCACAATTCAATAAGTGAATTGTTCACGGCTTTACACATAGGCCTGTATTTAAAACTAATCATAACAATTCCGAGAAAATGGGATTTATCTGTTTCACGCGGAACTGCTCTCTTGCGGGAGTAGGTTGCTTAAGTAAGACGGCCGCAGAATTCTTTATGAGTTTCTGTGTTCAGCGCTGTTTTTGTTTTCAAAGTTGGCACCCATATTGTAGAACAATCTAGCAACGAATATTTCCGCAATTCAGTTTTGGTACATTAGGCGAAAAGCTTACCACGGGGTAATTTTAGTCAAGCGTACGGGAAAAGGTTGTCATCAACTAGAAATCAGTAGAATTATCTGTTATCTTTGTAGCACGTCATGCAAATCGTTTCGTTTTTATTGTTGATTACGCCATGGTACTTTGAAGATACAAATGAAGATGTCCTATCAGAAAACAAAATTCTTGTCGTTACCAGTCAAATTCCGTCAACAGATCAACACATGTTCATAACACTTAAACAGCTAAAATAACAGAAATCATGCTGCCAAGTACAGATCACCTTATAGTGTTTTTATTCGTTTTGCGTACTTATTTTGACCTATTGTTGTCCGTATATCACTTAATGCTTCCGCTGCTTCACTCTATTCCTTGGGGCATTCTCTTCACGTAATCTATTTTATTTTATCATAATTTTTTCGGAATATTATAATGTTCCAAAATGTTTATATAGGTGTCATATCGGTTTCTTAAAGATCAGGGTATAGAGAACCATAAAATGTTGAAACGAACTTGTTCGATACATGATACTGTTGAAATAACACCGACCTATCTCTACTTGCAACCGTCTACTTATATTTCTTTAATAGTGTAACAAGCTCATGTTGAGTAACACTGTGGCCTCTTCACGGGCGGTTCACAACCCACGTCTTTGAAAAACATGGTACGATTGATAAATAAACAGCTTAATTGAGCGATGAAAGACAACGGATAGGTGTCCATCCTTTCGAACGCATATGGCAATAGTTTACAGGATGGGTGCTTTAGGCGAAGATAGCAATTTTTAAAACACATCAATGTTGAACGCTTGCGGTAGTGACCACACTGGGCCATTTTACCGTACAAAGTTTGGTGTTTAGGGTCTCGGAAGAAGTTCTTTAGTTGTCGTTTCAATCAGTTTATCTCAACTTGAGTAACTCCTCAGCCACCAGACTTGATAAACGCAAGGATTTACTTCATTTTCATGTGCATGTCGTGAGCGCACAAAAGCTAGACTGAAATGTAATACCCATTGAAATAATGAGTTCCTATTCATGTTAATGCGACACTTATCTAGATTCTTATCAGTATATTAAGCTAATTAAGTGAACGGTGTGAATGGTGTTTGGTTTCATGTAGGACTAGATTGGTTTAACACAGGTCAAGAGGGACGTGTGACTTTACCAGCGTGGGGATTATTCACCCTTTCTACAGAGCTAAACAGATCTTAGGAAATATGTCAAGAATGTGATGTTCAAGAAGCGCATTTCCATAAAAGCAAAGTTTGACAAAGACCATCGATGTGAATGAACAATGTCACCTCAGGAAGTTGAGTAATTTCAGGCCTACCCACAAATCCAGATGTGTCGAGTTGCTGTTGCTATCGGATGAAGATCTTAGTTCTCATCACGAAATAAATGAAATGTTTCTTTGTCTTAAGCAGCTAACCTAATCAAAAGCTTTTCAGTGCTTTGAATAGATTTCGTCGGCACCTCTGTGCTTTCTTCAGCTCTGATAGGGAATACTCATCAGCGTGGGAAAATAATTTCGCCTTGTCAACAGCCTTTCTTCTCTCAATCGATAACATGCACTTTTGTTTGTTACAACGTAAAATGATTATATTTAAGAAAGACTGCCAGAGATGAGAAGTAAATAAAACTGCTTAAGAGGTTTTTTTTTTGGTGAATCTGAGCAGCAAAGTCTTAATAAATTTCGTTTCACTTTGATTGTACGTATTGTTGAATGGAAAAGACAACTTGAGTTAACTCTTCCTGTTCGAGGCTATTGTTGGAATGCACGCAGCGTTGGGAAAATTAAATCCACCATAAAGCTGTCTGATTTGCGCCGACCGATCTTGTACTATCCTAAAACAAATAAACCGATCAGGGGGTGCAACCGATTTCCGTCAACCTTCGTAGCAAACAAACAGTTTAAACAGTGTAAAGTTGTTATCTTTATGAGGGTCATCACCATTGGAATGAGTCCCATTCTTCAAAATTCACCTAATAAAAATCCTAAAATTTCCAAGAAAGTACAGATACTGATTCCTGGAGACCTTCTTTGCAAACTTTCGTTTTATTTCAGGGAAGTTAATAGTCCATAGATTTGATTGCTTGCTTTCATATTGGGTGCCATTATCTTTCATCAGGTGAGGAGAGGCCTAATCTTGCCTCTCGACTCCGCTTAACACAAACCTTCACTGAACGAGCGTACGACATCTATTTCGCCTTGTGGGGCTGCGAGAAAGCCTCATACTGCTACCTCTGAGAAGTGTTAATATTCCGAGTCAAGTAAAATAATAACCTCGTATACTCTAGAAAGGTCAATTCACTTCCTGCGACATCAAAACAAATAAACACGGTAATGTTCCCTGATAAGTCAATCTACCATCTTTCCTGCAAGAACAACTTGCTGTCATTAGAATCAGAGTTTCGTAGCTCATGTTTATCTGAACCAACCTGTTAAATGAGTTCCGTATGTGACGTGTCGAGTATCAGTGTGAGTGGCATATGACTGCTCTATTCTGGGATGCGGTCTCGTCCCAGTGCTTTTCCCAACAGACAAAATACAAAGGCTGTCATCAAAGTATTAATTGCTGTTTATTGCCTGTTTGCCAAAGAACTTAGCAGCTAGCGTGAAAAGGGTGCGACAAACAAATACAGTGTCTGAAGTATACAACGAATCTAAATGGATTCTTCACCGTCTCTTTCAATGAAGGCAAATGCTTTCTCTATAGCCTCTCTGATGTCCTCTAGAGATGATCGAGGCGATTTTGGTAAGAGCATAAAACCGACACAAGTATTTTGACGCACTTATCAGCTAAGTCATCCGTTTTGAGATTCTGACAAAGTGGCGTAAATTTTGAGTGTTTTAGAGAGTTGGTTCGAAGCATTACTTAAAGGTCACAGCTAAATATGTGTTTTTTAAATCATTTAATTCTCTAGATCCAAAATCGTCTCCAAAAGAAAGAGCAGACAGTGTTTCTGAAGAAGAAACTACTCAACCGCCGCCGGCAAAGAGGATGAAGTCTTCGTCAAGCGAGGAGACCATCGAAGACAAAGAAAGTGGGAAAGAGTTAGAAAACTCTTATAAGGACGAACTTAGGAACATAACCGTTGAATTGGAAGGAAAAGAGTTATGGGAGAGATTTAGTGAACTTGGAACTGAAATGATCATTACCAAGGCTGGAAGGTGAGGTGCATTGGAAGTCGTCTGTGGCGCACTAACCTGGAAAAGCCTTTGCGTTTTGTGTAGTGCCACCAACTGATCTCTTCCCTAACCGCTTGTAAATCGGTGTCGGAAATCAAAGTTGTTAAAAAGATAACAAGCTGTTTTATAAACAGCATCTACAGGTTTGCATAAACATAAATACGGCTCGTTATTGATGCTTCCTACCGGGTAAATTATCACATTCACGCACACAAACCACTGGACTGAAAGTTTTGATTTCTTATCTGATAAGCGATGTTAAGGTGCTATGTCGATGATTTAATTTGCCAGACCCATAACAGAAATAACCACATATTTTGAGCGCGCCCATGACTTCTTCTTTCCAAACAATCCTTGACATAATTTTTCTCTTTTAGGCGCATGTTTCCCACACTAAGAATATCTGTGAACGGTGTTAACCCTAAAGCAAATTATATGGTCTTGATGGATATAGTGCCCGTTGATGACAAACGCTACAGATACGCCTACCACCGTTCGACTTGGCTTGTGGCAGGTAAAGCTGATCCACCAGCGCCTGTAAGACTCTACATGCACCCAGATTCCCCTTTTACTGGCGAGCAGTTGTTAAAACAGATCATATCATTTGAAAAAGTTAAACTGACCAACAACGATGGCGACCGTAATGGACATGTAAGTAAACCGTATTTTATATTCAGTATTACAGATAGAACTTTAATGATCTACCCTGGTCTTAAGGATAATTTTATGTACCTTCATTCTACCTTAAATTCTCACCCCTTGCGATATAATTTGTCTCCCTCCAGGGGCACATACAGTCTAACAACAGTTGACAAAGAGCTGTTCTGTTCAAAATATCAGATATTGGAAAATCAAGGTGCTTTGGCAACGAAGAACAGTGCTAAAACTTTAAGAAATTTAATATCCAATCGAAAAATAATCATCTTTTTCGGCCATAAGAGGCCCGAATCCTGCACAATTGGGGACACTATTCAAGTTTACAAGCTGTTTCCCTCAGGTCAAACTATCATACCACATCAAATTATTTTCTATTGGGCAGGGTTATTGATTAGCCTTGTTTTTTGACATTACAGCTCATTCTAAATTCCATGCATAAATACCAGCCTCGAGTGCATATTATTCGTAAACGTGACCACACAGCTTCTGTAATTAATCTCAAGTCCGAGGAGATGAAAACCTTCACCTTTCCAGAAACGAATTTCATTGGGGTGACAGCGTACCAAAATCAACTGGTGAGTAATTTTCCACGGGTTAGGTGCTTCGTGAAATATCACATTTTTAACCCAGGCGCTATTGGTAGCATTTGTAAACTTATGTAGCACTGACGGATATAACAGACAAATCGTGGGGAACCAAAACGTTATTCCCTTGTTTCACGCTATAATTAAATTATCATTTAATTAGGACAAACGCATGCAACCTCAAGAATTCATCTCAAGGATGTTCATCTCCCTAACCATCTAGCGACAAATTATGGCTTTTCTGTTACTTGACACACTGTTTATAGGGTGCAGCTCAAACTACTATGTAAAAGAGTTTGTTCAGAAATAAAAAGGATGTTTTACGGCGACAAACACAGCCGGATTGATATTGTAATCGATGACCTATAATTATCAATTGTAATTTAAAAAAAAGAACTTATAGGAACGGTCGATCGTGATCGAAATATATTTCAATATATCTAGAATTCACAAAGACGGATGTGGGTAAAAAAAAATAACACACACACACACACGCACACACTAGCTTTCCTATTAACATCTTTGTCGGTTTCAATGCGCGAGATCCTTTCTTAATAACATATTTTAAAACCACCAATGTCCGTCTTTATTTTTCCGTTTTGTAGATCACACGATTAAAAATAGATAGCAATCCATTTGCCAAAGGTTTCCGGGACTCATCACGTCTTATTCCAGTAGAAAGGTAGGAGTTAGAACTCCGGAAAATAAATACTCTTTTCAAGAGTTGAACTTGCCAAAGAAAAAATTATACATCGACAATATCTCAAAGCAATTAATGGTTAAAGAAGTACAGCTCTTTGTTTTTTCACAGTAGGTTTTCTTGTAGTTAACACCTTCGTTCACGTCTTTCTCTTTATTTAACTTTTTGCTTTTGCTTTTATACTTTATAAATTAACGCATCGACTCTTCTTTGTCACGGTTGAGTGAGAATTCACCTGAGTGAAATTAACTCTTGCTGCTCTTCGCTGATTTGAAAAACAAAAGCTAAAAGGATTACAAATGCTTGTGCATAGGATCCCTGTGAAACTCTTACACGTATGTGTTCATAAACCATTATTCAATTTAATTCTATCTTCACCTTTTATTTTAATTTCAGAGACTGTTTTCATGAAAGTCACCCACCTACAATGGTTACAGACCCGTTGTATCCTTCCCTTCCCTTTCCGCTGATACCACAGCTAGGGGTTAACAGCAGATACCAACTTCCCAAGATCGGCTGTAGATCCCAAGACAAGGCGACTTTCTTCCAAACAGGTGATTTAAATTAAACGTCAAGCGATTAGTGTCGAAGAAAATTGAGAAACCTGACAATCTGTGTCGCCGACATGAACCAAGTAAAGATCGCAAAAAAACTTGCTATTTTATCATTCCCAACTATGCGATTTCTCCCAGCTATTTTTTTAAAAAAATATGCAATTACAACGATTCACCGATATGGGTGGCGTGAATTGATTGGTGAATTAATCGAAGTGAAATCGATTATCTGAGTTTTACTTTCTCGCCACAAGCTACTTAAATTGGGCGTCTTCTAGGAACTCAGTGACAGATATAAACTAGCCCTACAGGCACATAGTCTAAAAAGCGACCACTTTTTTCTTTCATTGTGCGTTTGTCACGACATTCCTCTTTTTAGTTTTTGTGGATTTTTTCTCCAATGTTTTGAAGTTAGCAAAATATTACGGAGTGCACTTTCTGCAACTGATGATGGATTTCGCCTTTTAATAGATGCTACTGTTAAAATTGCCACGGAAATAGTGGACTTGTTTTCTGGGCAGTTTTGCGTGAGAAATTCAAGTTTTTATATTTAACTTTGCAAGATTATAAAAATGCTTAAAGAAGTGTTTCATGACCTCTTCTTGCCCTCGTTTTCTTCTTTACTGGCTATTTTCTTGCATTTTACGGGTGCCAAGTCCTCAAATTATGCAAAAACAAAAACAAAGAAACAAAAAAACAGAGCGACCTTGTGATAAATGTTTATCAGTCCTCTCATACTTAACTATATCTGTAAAGGCTTTAAACCGAAAAAAAGTGTCTGCCCCACGAAATTGTTCACAAAATCAAAGTGATACTTTAAATCATATTAAATTTTCAAAATGCTACCAGAAGAAGGGAACACCCGTCTGATTTACCAAAGCGATATAGTAGCTGTCTCTCCCTTTAGGGATGGAAAGTTCTAAGGTGAATTAAAAAGAACTGCAGTCGCCTTCTAAAAGGAAACTTGTAATCTTTTTTCAATTTTGAATAACTCGCAAATGACGTGGATGCTGTATACTTGTCCTGTTCGAGTCATGCATTTATCTGTAATATCACGTTGTGCATGCTTCCAAGTAGGCTTACGGTTACTTTCGAGACCCGAGGTTTAACGAGATGCCTGAGTCATTTTGTTCTTTCCTTTCGTCCTTAACCCTTAATTTGTCCTAAGAGATTCATCTAACTCTCTCTCTCTCTCTTACTTTTTTTTTAAGGGTGTCCACCGCCATCTCCTGCTATTCCAAGAGTACCTTTCACAGGAGTCCTTAGTCCCTTTCACCAGCAAGGTCTGCCCAACTTATTGTCGTCTATTTCTTCACCAAAGCCCGTGGGAACGATGGAAGTACCTCCACTGCCACCCTACAGTGTTCACAGGGACTATACTGGCTCAACAATACCCTTCTTTTAAACTAGACGTGTATTACCTGCATTTCTTTTTTGGTTAACAAAGTATCCTCATCATGATCATGGTCTGTGAACACATTCTGGACCCTATCCTGCGCCGAGCCAGAAAGGTGTCTTAGTAATACCAAATATTTATCATACTCATTTCGCCGCTTGCTTTTGAAGAATTACAACATATTTTGTACAATATCGAGAGGCTAAAATGGCCTTTAAAAACTCGCTATCTTTAAGATCAAGAGATCATTTTTGTTGCTTGCTCTCAAGCTACTATGGTCATATTCCACCATTTTAAATTAGTATGTATTCAAGGTTGAACATATCCATTTCAGACATTTATATACCTTTCCTTTGGACATTGCATCCTCGAGCTCGCACCAATATATCTTCCCAGTAAACTATGTTACTTAGTGACGAAATTACTAGTTTACCCGTTTGTGTAAAGATGCTGGCAAACACAATTATTACTCAAAAACAATTTCATAGTATATAGCGTTATGTTCCTGAAGTTAAGTAAACCAAAGATGTAATATCGTCATAATAGCATTTATTACACAGATATAGAATTCCTCCTTTTGAGCAGGTTGCGGTAGGTCTCATAGACCCTTTTACCTTAGAAATAATTTCAAGTTCGGTTGTAATCTAATGATTTTTTGTCCTAATTTTGTACCAGATCAGACGAAATCCTATTTAATAAGGCCAACGATCTAATAAGTGTGAAAAGGCTGTCATTCCTTTTTGTTTTAATTAATTTTGCATTTGGAGAAACTTTATATGTGGCCTATTTATTGTTTTCATTTGGAATATCCCAGAAAAAGAAATGTGAACAAATGGAATTGTAAAAATTAAACTATCGCCAATTAATTTTGATAATGCATCTTCATTAAAGCGTTTTTTTTGTATGATATCGATGCCCTTAATGTTTCTTCAGTATGTTTCAGTTTAGATCAACTTTAAAAGTTGAAAAGCAGAAACGACTAACATTCCCTCTCTCTATACCATAAGAGATCATAGCCAATGAACCAATTTTCTAGAGTTTACCGGGATGAGCTAACTTAATATTTATTCTGTGACTCTTGCCATTTGAAAAAAGACAGCAATTTTTTCAGGGGAATTAATGGGAAAAGCTAGCAGATCGGAGAGATTTCGGCCGCCATAGAGCTAATTCGCTTTGAGAAAAGTGCAAGCATAAGCCGTACAGCGTCTGTTGACTTTGCTGCTTAAAGGGTTAAGGGTTCCTTCGGGGAAAACAGTAGAAGTTCTCAGGTTTACACTTTTGTATTAGCAATAAGATCTTCATTTCAGTTACGATAGTCATGCCAGCGTCCGATCAGAAAAGAGTCCATCTGCAACTTACTTAGAATGGTTATGCCATTTAACAATGGAATACTGTCAACACCTCTACATCAACTCAGTTTTTTTTTTATCACGTGTTGAGAGTTGAAGAGTCAGCAAAAGGCAAAAGAGCTGTTAGTCGATTGGCTTCACATTATCCCAAGTGCATTACGTTATGGCCTAAGAGAGTTACTGAGCCTCGAAGTTTACATCAGTATCATAGTTATAGAGCCACTGTGTCACCAACTACAAAAAAATCCGCAGAATATTCGGACAGATTATCCCTTCAATTAATCTGGTAAATTGATCTTAATATAAGCTGTGAACAGAAGCCGAGAAGATACGTAGATAACCCCGTGTCACGGGAATTGGCGGCATTGAACTGTCGAAGATGTTACCGACGGTTGGAAGCGGCTGAGATGTCCTGATAAGAGAAAATATGAGGCCATCAATACGGATCAACTAACAACAGATGGTCAGGTATGGAATTACCTCGGTCTCTTTTTCAGTGCCTGTGGACTCACTATTTAGTGAAAAGATGCTTACCTTTCTTTAAACTTTCATCATGAAAGTTGCAAGCCCTAAGTACTGCACTAGGTAACAATGTTTTTGTTTCCACCGTGACAAGAATTCATGGTGGTTCCTATTTCCAAAGCAAATCGCTCGATAAAAATCATCGATTTGTTTATTCAATCATCACTTTATGTGCTTGTTTAAATATCTACATATTTTCATTCAGTTTTGAAAAAAAAGGCACAAAACGGCGAATGTAAAATTTATTCCTTTGATAACTCAGACGAACATCGTTACTTTTTTTAAATCTGTTGATCGAGCTTTAAAGGTTATTGAAACGGAGATAGCGTAAGTCCAACGTTCAAAAAGCAAGCATAGTGGTGATAAATCATTAGTTGCACCATTGCATTTTTTTGTTTTGTTTTGTTTTAGTAGATTTACGCCATTTCTTTTGTTACAGTCGAAATCAAACAAATAATGTATTAATTTGCAATTTAAGACCCCCAAGAAACTAATACGTTAAGCCGATTTTCATAAGTGGAACAGCTTACGTTCGGAGCATCAAAAATAAATGTTTTTTTTTCTTTGTGCAATTTATCTTTCAAAGTGAATCTTCGATGAAGGTTCCGCCAGTCGACGGACAGTCAGTCGATGGTATCAAAATTGACACCGAGATCGGAAAAGAGTTTGATCCGTCAATAAGGTAGCGTTTGACCCTTTATGGAAATAGCCATGGGAAGAACATCTATACCGATAATTTAAGGACACAAGATAGCGCTATTTAGTACATGTGTTTGTCATTCCTCTATCCCAAAAAGCATAGATAAATCTATATCAGGAGATTTCTTGAGGAAAAGCATTTAGAAAATGTCACCACCCAGCGCCTTATCAACCTCTAACCAGTGGCTTAGTATAGAGTAGCTTGCCTTAAAAGGCCCATTGTGGAAACCCTCTTGCTTTTTCACCCGATAACTTCTCTTGTATCTCTCATTTCTATGAATCAACAAAAATTGAAAAAACCCTTCATTATTTCTCAAGAAAACGTTCTCGAACAATCTTTATGTCAGAATGGTGATTGAATAGCCACAACAACGATAACATTCCCTTCCTTAATATTGCGTATTAATTACTCAAATTGATGGTCGATCACCAAACTACACTCCAGATAAAAACAAACATGAACTCTGCCTTTTCATTATCCCCATTACGTTCCTATCATAAATTAAAGGCTACGATCACAATTTCAATAGAACATTTAGTAGAGTCTGGCAGCGTTCAGTTAAAATGTGAATCGGAAGTGCTATTAAGTTATCAGCTTTTTGATAACTGGAATACCAGATGTACGTAAACAAACTACGCATCATGTTGTCAGCACTTCACCTCATTCATTTTCATTAACCTTGTAAAAAATTATTTCCCCTGGTGCTAAATACGACTCACTTTGTTAACGACAACAGCCTGGTGGTTCCTTCTGTCTTCTCCATGATTAGTTTTCACTCAAACTCCCGATAAGTTTGAGAAAGTCAGCCGGCTTAAACTGGAAAATAGGGGAAGATAAGAGCACTATTTGAGTATGATTATGTTTGTATTTTCAATATATGTTGATAAAGGCGTATACCATATTGGGCCCAGCGAATCCTATTGCCTGAATGAGCCTCGGAAATTTCCTTCCAGGACTGTTTGAGGTGAGTGATTGAAAAGCTAGATTTTGGGCTCCAGACATCTTTGGCGTAGGCATTTTTGCAGCAGAGGCGATCCTTTTACTCTAAATTCAGTGCAATTGTTGTACCATTGGAGTGAAAGTTCAATAAATGCATACCATTGAAGGAATCTCTAGCTTATTGAACCCTTCTTTGTTCAATGTTGAACATCGTTCTCTTTGCAAGTCCTAGTAAAAGTATATAACACACTAATGTTTTATAACCAACTGGACATTCAAGAAGACAAGGTGCACTAGACAGGAAATATCTAGATCTTTATGGAAAATTCCAGGTCGTGTGTTATCTTTACAATAATAGAAAAATATTCCCTCTTGCTTTTCAGATACTAAATTCTCCAGTGCGATATATCCATTTCTCATGCGAAAATAGCGGTAAAATCGTAGCTTATCCGTTTATTGTTACATTCTTTTTCCAGCAGTGCAGGTCACCAGAGGTTATGGCAGAGTAAGATAACAAATAGCTTGTCACCTTGTCCATACCCTATTTGGAATGCGCGTGATTTTTGCCCTCTGCGTCACACCAACTTTGAATTCATTCGTTCATAGGATTATTTTATTCACAGTCTTCTTTTAAATACAATTCTCGCCACCAACCGCAAATTGCTATTCCCCGGAATAGTATAAAGTTTGGTTTGTCTAAATCTGACGAGTGTTTTAACATCACCGCGTTAGTTTTGATTGGCTTATGTAAGGCATAAGCCGAGATCCAATCAACAGTTACTTTAATAGCTGTTTATGACTTGTTTGTATGAATCAGTGGTAATATGAAGGGGTTTACGGCTCTGTGAATAGACCAGGACGTTATGGCAGAGTGCTACGATCCAAGCAATGCACAATCAAATCTCTCTTCTAAGGCCACAGCATTTTCGATCGCGTCTTTGATGGCTTCGGATGAAACCGGTATTGCATCTCTCCTGCATTATTCTTGTTTCCTTGCTTATTGGCCTCAACGTAAACCATTAGTTTAGAGGCACATCTGGAAGCAAAATACAATGATGTAGTGACCCGCTCTTTTCTGAACTAGATATATTCATATAATAGGATCTATGGTGTCAAGCCCTTGAAACTGTTTCAGTTTTCAAATGAAGATCTCAAACGAATAATCGATACTAACCTGGCCCTCTTCGCACGGCGATGATATGTTTTCATAACTATCACGAATGCGACGAGAGGATGTCATTGCCCTATCAACGAAAATGAAGCTACTTCCAGGCTGGTTTTTTACCTCTTAAACACATTACTATTTATTGTTTTTAGGAGCAGATGAGGCGAAGAGGAAGAAGCCTTGCGCTAATGAAGAGGTTCACGTGCAAGGCTCTGCATCTTCAAAGAGGCCCAGGTCCTGCGGAGGAATCAATATAGATAGCGTCTCAGATGCAACAACTTCTCTTAATTCAGGAGCCGTTGGAGATGTGGAGACTATTACTGCTACCTTGGAGAGTCGCGATCTATGGGATCGTTTCAACGAACTGGGTACAGAAATGATAATAACGAAGTCCGGAAGGTAGGATTAAAATGTTGTGTCGTCTTAATACTGCTGAGAAGTCTTTTTCTGTTACAATGCTGCTTCTACTACTGGCCTGTCTAGTTATAGAGAACTGTTTCATATCGATCAATGTTGCTGTTATGTACTGAAAAATTATCAAAACACAGTCGCGAGCATGTGTTAGAGATCCGCCACTTGAATGACCGCAGACAACATAACAGTGAAGACAATTGTTTATGCTACCGACTGTAAGGTTAAGTGATCTCGGAAAATTTATAATGGGGAGAATTACCTTCATTGTAATATACAGAATTTGTAATTAAATTCGAGTATTCCGCGCGCGATAATGTGCTCTAAATGACTCCTTTCTTTCGAAAAGGCGACCGCAGAGGCGCAGATACTTCACACCATGTTCTGTCTATTGCCTTACTGACAGGTATTGTAGATAGCATCCGAGACTGCTCACGAACGAACTTGCTAGTAGCAGTTTTAATCAAGGAAGAAAAGGGAAAATGGAGAAAATCCGTTTGACTTAGAGCTCAAGTTGCTTTTTGCGTTTAAAGTTTGAGACGATACTAAAAATCCTTCTTTTGGTTTGTCATGAACCATGGACGGCTCGCACGTACGTGTTAAGAAACATTCCAAAGTGTTAGTTAAAACTACGGCCATGATGCAGAAGACTTCACTAAAAAACCCAAAGGATAATATTATAAATATTGTTCATAATGTAGAATATCACCATGATTTTGAAAATCGATTTGTCCGGAATAAGCTCTTACACTTAAGGTTATTATGCAATGTAATCATGGTGTCCAATATGGCACTTCGTTTCTTTCTCTGATTTTCGCTCATCATTGAAATAATTTAGGTATATCCTAAAACTATAAACATTTGATTGCAAAAATTGGCAAGATAGGAAGCAATAAAATCAGTTAAAGTGCCTTGAAATTAAAAAAAACTTCCATCGCCTTTGCATTAAGGCGTTTCCGTGCTTTTCAGGAAATCCTATCCATTGTGCTTCTGTGTTCTTTCCTAGAGCTATTCCGGTGTTTGAAATCATTGCTTTGGTATTTCATGACTTTTCGTTTCATCCATGGAAAGTCACTTTCAACCAATGATCAGATGATCACTAAGAAAATATACTTTTGGGCAGTCCTACATTGAAAAACATTTCTACAGTGTGAGAGTGAACGGCAGACCTATTGTACTTTTCCACTAAAACTTCGTACTTATTTCCCAATTCATGCAAAACGTATGATTGATCCATAACTAGTATTGTTTGACTGGGGAAGGATAATTATGATTTTTAAGATTAACACTACGAACTTTATGGTTTGCTGACTTGATTTGCTAACTTCTCGGTAGCTTCTTGTAGGTGACATTTGGTATTTTGTTCCATCTATTCAACTAAGTTGTAAACATGTTTGCCCTTCAGTTCTTGGTTATTTTGTTATGAATATTTTGCTCCACTTCCTATCATAGTGACTCTATATCGGATAAGTTTATTTTCAAACGTAGATGGTGCTATGCATTGCCCTTCTCTTAAAAGAGGCCATCTATGAATTTTGCAGAAGTGAGAGATCAGCTTGCAAGAGAAAGTTAGAAAAAAAAAAAACTATGGCAATCATTAAACTCATTAAAAAAAGGAGACACTGCACAAGAGTGTTATTACTGAGTTGATGTTTTTGCCTTTTAATCAAAAAGGAGAATGTTTCCAACCCTGAGAATATCGCTAAACGGTGTTAGCCTTGGGGCAAATTATATGGTTTTGATGGATATAGTGCCTGTCGATGACAAACGCTACAGATACGCCTACCACCGTTCGACTTGGCTTGTGGCGGGAAAAGCTGACCCACCAGCGCCTGTAAGACTCTACATGCACCCAGATTCCCCTTTTACTGGCGAGCAGTTGTTAAAACAGATCATATCGTTTGAAAAAGTGAAATTAACCAACAACACAACAGACCAGAATGGACATGTGAGTAAGAGAATACTTTATTTATATTCTGCAGTATTCATCAAACGATACAACAAGCCGTTTGGGATGAAAGCGATTGTATGAAAACGAGAACAAGTATATATTTTTGCCTGCTTTTCTTCATATATAAACGATTTCGTGCAGACAAAAGCAGAACAAAGTCGCCGCAACTGGTTGGTGGGGCCTCTATCTCCGCCGGCTTCCACAGCAGATAACGGGCGGCGTTCCAAAAGCGGATAAGATTGGGTGGATAAATTGTTGGATTCTCCGGAGACTTTTTAACCATTTACAAACAGAAACACAAATCCATCACCCTATAGAGTTTTATAAAAGAGATTTACACCGTAGAATTTATATCAAATTCTTTTATAAGCTACTTTCATACCATACATTGCATCAAACTTCAACATGCCGAAGCTTGGAGATTCATAATCTATCTACTTGTAAACCAAGATAAACGTTTGCTTAGATTTGTTCGAGCTCACGAATTCCTCTTGAAAAATGGTACTATTTTAGCGTCTTGACAAGAAGGTTTTGGCCAAGTAAGGTGATTGTATTCTAATCGAAGACCTTCGAAATTAAATTCTTTCCAGCAGCATCTTTGCAGAAACCTTCAATGTACACGATAATCGCGATCACTGGCTGTTTATTGACAGGATTAAACTTAAGTTAGTTGTATTATGTCCTAAACACTGTCTATCCTTCAACAGATTGTTCTGAACTCCATGCACAAATATCAACCTCGAGTACACATTGTTAGAAAACGAGACCACACTGCTTCGGTAGTCGATCTTCACTCCAAAGAGGCGAAAACCTTCGATTTTCCTGAAACAAGCTTCATTGCTGTAACAGCATATCAAAACCAGCTGGTAAGAAGGCAATATTATCTTAACTAATCTTTACTATTTTACTAAAATGCCGACTTGACAAAGACGACCCCCACTGTTTGAGAATAAGACGTCAACAAGCATTTATAAAAATAGACAAAAACTGTTGCTGGGTCACTTTGACTTCCAGAGTGCTTTTTGTATTCAAGGGGGGAGCTTTTCGATTTCATTCCAGACCAAAGTAAGAAAAGCTGTTTTCCTTTAATAGATTCGCTATAATTCGTCGTAAAAATAAGGCCACTAGAAACATCGCTAGGATCACGGTAGATGCCAAAGCTTAAAATAGTTTCAAAAATCCACACTTAAAATCGTCATTATGAGAATATCTCGGTGGGGGTGAGGGATTTTTCTCTTTTTTTTTAACCGTTCTATCCACTCCTGGCACACCCTCTCCTAATCTTATTTCGGTTGTGGCTAACAGCTTAACAGCAGGTCTGGGTCGATCTTGAGGTCCTATCTTTGTCACATTCCCCACCAGATCAATTAAAAGTGCATTTCTACACCATAAATTGCAGATTACACGTCTCAAAATTGACAGCAACCCCTTTGCCAAGGGTTTTAGGGACTCAATAAGGATTTTGCCAATGCAAAGGTATGTTGCTACATTTTACATTGTAGAATGAACCATTCTTTTCCTCTAGGAGGAAAAATAATTTTTAATACTACAAAATATCTTAGACCTAGGAATTCGGACGTGCTTTCGTAAGTAGTTTAGCACGTCGGCAGCCTTTAACCTGAAGGAAACAGGTCCACAATATAAAGTAACCTAAATAAAAATACAATTAGTGTATGTCAGAGAGTCTTATTTATAGTGATTTGAAGGAATCGGGATATAATACTATTAACGAGCTGGAGGAGGAAGGCTAATCAAATTGAACAAGATTTGTACTACCGAAAACAGGCTTATGGTAGTTAATATGAGAGTCACTAATACTTCCTACAGTATCCATTGTGTGGTAATACTTTTATTGTCTTTTTGTTTGTGTTTGTGGTCGTTATTGAAAGAAAATTAAAGCAGCCGCCCTCTTTATCGTGACCTAGGCCCAGATATTTATTTCAAATGATACTTTGCACTTCAGTGATACTGACAATGTCTAGAGTGATCTATAAGTTTCAACTTCTTAGATGACACAAATAACGGATTCCCCGGAGCAAATTTGGAAAAAAGAAATTACTATAATGAAAAATCAGTAAAACAATACTAATAAAATAATGGGTAAAACAAAACGCACCCACTTAATTGATTATATATTCAATCGGCAAAATACCCAGTGATAGCAAATGAAGAGCTGAAATTCCTTTAGTATTTATATCTATATTAAAAACCAATCAAAAGCATGCATATCATGGTCTCGCTCTTTGTGCATCCTATCCCTAAAAGGGTATTTCTACTGAAAGGCCGTTGTCTGTTAACCCTTGCATACGGACATGTCGTTTGAATACAACATATTGAAAAAGAGGGAGCTTATAACAATAGGGTTTTTCCTCCAATTGTAAAGCATGATCAGTGTGGGATGATACTAGTTTCGGTCTTTAAAGCAGCTATGTGCTAATGAATTTATTACACCGGATGCAAATTGATCAAAAAGGTTCCAAAGAAATGTAAACAAAGTTACTTCAATAGAAATGCACAGGCAGAGCCCGCTAGTGTGCTCATCTTACGAGTTTAATTTCCCGTCCTGGCGTTTATACCAATTACGAACCATCTTACTTATTCATTTTTAGGGAGTGCCCCCACAGAGCGGCGTACCGACAAGGTCATATAAACTCATTATCTGTCCCTGGTACTTATCTACCGAGTCATTTCTTACCTTCGGCTATTCTACAAAGTCATCAAATGGAGCAAAAAGACGTGCATTGCACAGGGTGCATGGCTAGTCTCAGCGAAGGTCAGTGTTTTTGTCTGGACGGTAGGAAATACTCGGTTATCTTCAACTAAACGAACTTTTGGCGATTGATCCTGGATTAGTTAAGGTCTCTGTAATCACTGTCGCCAATGATACAATGTTTAAAGCCAAGTAAACAAACACAAAGACAGACCGACAACAGACGGACAAGTGTTATAGCTGTGATAGCACAGTTTTACCATAATTAGCCTTTTATTTGGAGCTTATGGTATAAAGGTTACTCGATTGGACCAATTGAACACAAATCATTTTAAAAAAATTTTATTTTGAACCTATTAGGAGAAAAGGAGCCAGAAAACAATTTGAGACTCTAGGAAAAGTAGATGCACATATGAATCAATAAATAAAGTAATGTAACAAAAAATAGACGTAAAAGCACAACAAAATGATAAAATTAAAGTCTTGTTTACAGTTTAATAACAGTACATTTTTCAAATCGCTACCAAGTTCAGTAACACCTACTGAATTTCAGGGTTTTGTAAGATGTAAACAGAAGACTTAAAAACTCAAAATTACCAGAAAGATATTGGTCTGCTATGGCCTGATTCTTGAATCTTTTCCAAACTTTCCTCGATACACACTGAAATACGATACCGAGCCCTCCGACATCAGGAAAACATAGGACTAATATTTCCAATCAGGAAATAACTAAAAGCGAAACAATGAGAAATTCCTTCCAGTTTAAAAGGTATGCAAGTCAATTTTAAGATGTCTTGTTGAAATCATTTCTGATATGTGTAGCATTCATGTACTTATCGGGGAGCAAGGGAGGGATATACGTGGTTGTTAAAGATCGGTCAAGCAGGGAAGGGGGAAGGGATGGCCTTTCACGCCATGAAAGTGAACGCCACTAGTGATTTAAAATTAAGTGTTCAACGTGCGTCGTTAATAACCTTTAAAAGGTATTAAACAGCAATTTCACCTCTCTAAACTTGAAAACATCCCAAAAATGTGCGGAATAATTAAAGGAAAGATTCAGGGGCAAATTCCAACCTTTGAGCATCTTAACTTCAACCACGAATTACAGATAATTCTTTTTCTTTCCCGAAAATAATAATGCAATTTTCTCATGTCAAGACATCGCATTCACACTACCCAGGGGTTGCCCTTTTTAAATTATCAAAAGCTTCTCTAGAAAGAGGATTTTTAGCTTAAGGACCACACTCTCTTGCAAATTGACTTAGGAGCAGCAGCTCTTCGAAAATCCACAACAACAACCTCGGCCGCGATTGTTTTGTTGTTTCTAAGGTATTCTTATAGAGTCATTTCTTTAAGCCACTGAGCTTCTCTCACTATTCGAGTTTGTTTTCTTTTTCATTATTAACAGTTTCAACTTTCAGTAACTACCAATGGTCGCCTTATCTCGCGGGAAAGAATGAACAACTTCTCCTGCTGAGACACCTTCAATGAGCTCTTGGATAGCCTATCAATGTTGCTTGCATTTCTTATTCAAAGTAGATGAATCTTAATCACTTTATTTGCCTCGCATCCTCATGCATTGGGATAAATTCCACTAGTTTTGCATGCGGTTTCTTTCTGGTATAAAGTAGGGAAGTTGTAATTAAATAATAAGATTTATAAGTTTTAATCTTGGGTTGAAATGGGATTTAGATTAATATATTATCGAGCCAGGTGCCTGTTTTTATAATTATTCTGTGAAAAAGGTTTTTTTTTTTATAAAATTACAGCTTATATCTCATTAGATAGCGTCTTCTGGGACGTGTTAATTCAGACTCAGAAGGTTTACTAGTTCGTTGGTATAACCCGGAACGTAACACCTCACTTACAACATCATAGACGCCCTAGTTATGCTCACTCTTAAGTGTCTTTAACACTTGGTGGGCATTTTACGAAATGAGACGCTGAATGTTTTTTTTTATTATTATTACTATAATTTTATTTTAAAGAAAACTGAGAAAGTAAGCAATGTGCAGATCATATGATAATCCGTATGAAAAAAAATCGGTAGGGTTTATGGAAGATTGTAACGGATTAAAAAAAGGGGATCATGGAGTAAAGCTAGTTTAATTACATTAAAGGCTGGGGGAGAAATTAGATCACAGATATGCAAAAAATGCGTTGTTTGCTTATACGAACACCCTTCAAATACACCGATAGTTGGAAGCCAGAGGCATTGATTTCGTAATCAATCAGTTTTGGAGAAACTCCGTGGTATTTCCAATGTTAGGAAGCAAGAGTCGTCACAAGGGATTGTGTGAATGTTAGTTCAACCTTAAATTTCTTATTTCGATGTGAAAATTGGTTATAGCAATCTAATTCCACCTACCTGGAACAAAAAAATCATCATATTATTGTCAGAATAAGCAGAACTTTTTGGTCATGAGAAATGCTTAAGCCTTGTATAGATCTGGGGTGACATACTCGAGAATAAATCCTCCCGACAAATTTTCTCGTTCACTGATTACTTGCTGAACCACTTTCTTCGTACTGGTCGATTGGTACCTGTCTCCTTAAAGGTAGTGGCTGTCTTTTCATAGCACTTTTTTTTTTCGATAGTTTTCATGCTCGATTATCAAAAAAATTGATCCATAAGCTAATTAAAAAAATCCTTCTCCTAAAGAAGCTTCTGATAATTTGAAAAGGGCAGCTCCTGGGTAGTGTGAATGTGATGTCTTGACAAGAGAAAATTGCATTATGACATTCTGGAAATTGTAAATGTCATCTATAATTCTTGATTGAAGTGGCGTTGTAAATATGCGATGAGTTTCATGTCTTGTTATCATAAAAACAAACAAAAGCATACAGGCCAGCTAAAGGGAAAATAATCAGTGAGAATTGGAAAATGAAAGCTGGCCTCCTTGGCGATATATCATGAAACATGTCTAACTTACGTAAAAATATAAACAATCTCTGATTATAATAACATAACCAAAGTAGAGCGCGCGCTCTGATTGGTCAACTCAGTGTACTGTCCGTGGGTGTACGCTGCTGACGTGAGCAAATGCAGAGGCTATTTTCCGCGTGCTTGTTTCTTCTGGTCACGTACGATTTCAGTGTTAGATCTCTTTTGCTATAATGTATTAATGTTATGTTATAGAACAAATGGTAAACACCACGGCGTACACTACTGAGTTATGGATGCACTTGATAGGTTTCCGAAGTACTCAAGAAGCTAGAGTCGCTCTCGGCTATCGCCTCGCGCGACTCTTATGCTTCTTTCGTGCTTAGCAACCTCCCGTGTGCATCCATAACTCAATGGTGTACGCTGTGGTGTTTACCATTTGTTAATTTGACTTGGAGACATATAAAAATCCACTTTTTATAACGAATAACCACATTTATGTCAATTTATTTTCTAAGGCGAGAAACTTCTCACTTTTTATGGTTTGTATGTCACTTGGTCACTACTGAGGTGTTTGTAAATCTCAAATTTTCCCGCATTTCTTAGATATGATGGGAATGGTCAGTCACCAATGTTTTGCAAACCACAGTCCTGTGGCAGATGGTCAACTCGCTGTCGCAAGTATACCAGTTACATCTGGTCCTTACGTTATGGAGTCCCCCCTTAGACATGTTTCCCCTTGCGTCTCCCCATACTTCAGTAACGCTCCACAGTAGACACTGGTAAACACTAAGGTCACAGCCTATCGTCGACGTCATCTTCATTGAATAAAATAAGAAAAAAAAAGCACTAAGTAAACGCAGAAACCACCGTGCACTGAGATTTGCCGACAAAATTGCTGCAAGAGTTCTTACCGAGTAGATGAAGAATGTTACGATTTAACATCTTACACGTGTAAGTACATTTTAATAAAAGAAAAACAAAATGCATTTGTGTGTTTCATACAGAGGTAACTATAACGACTGAATTGTGTTCAGTAAGTATTTCACTTCTACAGTGGGGAATCATGTGACGTCACAACCCCCGTATTCGTGAATTTTAACAATCTTTTAAGTTCAAACGCTCACTTTTTTCTTGACGGTTGGCTTGAATGCTCGGATACTTTCAAATTTTAATACCGAAATATATTTTTTGAGGTATCACATTTCATTGGAAAACTCTCGAGACACTAGCATCTCGTTTCTCTTTGCTTGCTTCTTATGATCGTGAATCAACGTAGTATAACTGTTTTACTTTTGTGTTTTATTTTCGAACACGATCTATTGCTGAGTTTAAGTTTTTGCCCTTTACTACACGTTCACGGGTTTCCTTGGTGTTTAAATATCAAGATACTCACAGTGACACGGGCTAGCATACAAAAAGCACGATTTGCATTGTGATCACTGAGCAGTGGTGAGAAGATAGTTTTTTTTCAATTAATTTTTTTTCAATTAATCGCTTGTGGGTCATGGAGATTTCTTTGTGCAGCCTGCGTCTACTACATAACCTACTGTCCAAAAACTTCAAAGAAAACCTTAACACAACTACCTTGAACTCGCCTTACTTTCATACCCTTTCATCGATCAATTAAAAATTCCCCTAGCTTTTCACATGGACATAGTGACGAGTCGACTATCTTTTTCAGACCAAGACAATCCAATAAGGGAGGTGCCATTTGATTATTAAATCTTCACTCATCTCATTGCTCTCTTCAAGAACATGATTTGATATGTGCGGTAATTCCAGTTATGCTCAATCCTTACATGAAGATTTTTCGGAAACATGCTTCAGAATTTTCAGCAGCACTGCTATTTTTCCAACAATTTTTCTTGACGTTTTTTTGTGACTTGTCTTTTCGACTTTTTCTTAGCCTATTTTCTTTATTTTCCCCTTTTTTTCCAAATATTTTCCCGACTTTTCCTCCACCTTATTTCTCAAAATTTAACCTGACTTTTATCCAGGCTTGTTTTCCCTAATTTTTCCTTGCCTTTTTTCTTTCACTTTTTTTCTGGAGATTTCCCCAGCTTTTCTGCCAATTCTCTTATCTCTTTTGGGTACCCTCTATTTTGGCCCCCCGTTTCTCGACAAAGGGACCCCATAAAATTAAAAGTCAGTTTCTGAAATGAACCATTCTAAGTAGTATTCTCCTCCACATAATTTTTCAGGAGTGTATTACTCACACATTAATCTACATAGTTTATTTAATGCAATAAATATAAGATCAATTGCTCCGACTGCCAAGCCTCCTGCATCGGAGAGACTGGCAGAAACCTCACAACAAGACCGACTGAACACAGACGGGCGACGAGGAAAGGTGATGTCAACAATCACATTGCTGATAGACTTACGAACCACAATATTGACTGAGGCTCTGCGCAATGCCTAACCTACTTCACTGACTACTTTCAACGACTGACTCTGGAAAGCTGGTTTACTAACTTAGAACAGACTTCTCTAAACCGGTGTCAACTACTACCGACTCCATACAAACGACTTATTCACGACATAGACATTACAAACGAACCGAACAGAATGACCTAACTTTACCGACGGATCGAAACAGACCAATCGCGACCGCCCTACGCCACTTGAGTCTTTCAGCCAATAACATCACGGCAAAACTGACCAATCATTTTACACGAACTGAAATACTAAGAACGTTCTACTGACAACAACTATTCACTTGACTCTGATGATGACTTCCGCACGGGTTGTCGAAACGTCAGTCACTACCACCGACAACAGTCCTTCTCAGGACTACCCTCACCCGGACGATCACACCACACTTTCACATAGTTTATTTAAGCCACACTTTTTTCCTGTTCCTCTAAACAATGGTCGCGCAGGACATGCCAACCTAATTGAAACATTTTCGATCTAGGGATGGGTTGCAGCGATATCTTCATGCACTTGATTTTGTACGTGACTACTTAATTACATTCATTTGATAATTATATTACAGACGCAAACAACGACGTTTAATGTTACTTAAATGGTTTAATAAAGCTGCTTAAACACAACCTTTTGTTCATTTTCTCTACTTTTTTTCTGTTTCAGTTGAATTGAACATCTTACGAAATCTCAGAACAAACTAACCTTAAATCATAGCTTTTGAATATGTGGAAAGTGCAACCAGTAAGGTTTCAATTAGAAATACTAAAAAGACCATATGCATATAATTATCAGTGTTTACATAGCGATTGGTTCTTGCTCAAATTGTTTAATAGAGGATAGACGCTTATATGAAGTCACCATAAAAAACCTTGTGTTTGTTTATCATATACAACAAATAGATTCCATATTGTCGAGGGTATTTTCAGGAATGTGCCACAGAAAATGTAAAAGTTGATAAGAAAATCTGTCATACCCTCGGCTACCCTCACGTGCCCCTTCTTTTCGTTTTTGCCATCTTTTGACGACATCTGGGATCTATTGCAAAATAAACATACGGTGAATTAGAATATTTTTCTTAAATGGTTTATATACCATATTTAAACAGTCATGCATGGTCTTGAGTCCCAAAAAGAATCGTGTCCTCTTCGACTCTCGCGTTCTTCCGGCCTTTTCAAAATTTTAGCTTTGGCTGCTCTGCTTATCGAGTCATGATAGAATGTCCACAGAAATAACTGCGCAGGATGTTTTTGCTGGTTCTTCATATGAAGATTTTAATGGGAACTGCTTTCTGCGAAGCGGGACATTGCTTGTATCACAGTCTTGCAACCTTTTCAGTTTTCTACCCTTTGCTATGGAAGTTTTAATATTTCTTTTACCCGTCATAACTTTTAATTCACGAAAAAATCTTGGAATGAATGAAAAGCAAAGCCATGGATTAATTGCACAATAACAACTTGCCAATAGCCACGCGATGTAAGACACAGTCTCGAAGCTTTTGTTACACATAGGAACCGCCCAAGGTGGAAAAAGGCTTATAAAACTTATCACGATATGTAGCGTCCAACAAATAAAAAAGGAAGCAACCGTAGCGATGGCCATCCTAAGAAGATTTCGGGTGCATTCCCGTCTCTGTTTCGTTCCCTTTTCACTTCGACATGACAACATTTTGTCATCCCGAGCGTGAAAAGCGATGACAGTGTACAAAGCGGAAATAAGAAGCAATGGCAGAATCAACACGGTAGTAAATAGAAATATGCTGTAGCGACGACGTGCTAATCTGTCATCGAAAGCTGGTTCCCAATTTTGTTGACATACTTGTATATAATGACTCTGATTGTCAACAACTTTGGCCAGTCGACAAGTGTAAAAATACGGCGAGTGAAACGCTGCAGCTAAGATCCAAGTTGAAGCGACAAGAATGGGGCATCTTTTGGAGGAGGTCGACCTATAGAGAAGAGGACATGCAACTGCAAGGAATCGCTCAACGGCGATCATGACTAAGCTCAAGGTTGAGACAGACAACGACATATCGCTAACGAAACTACAAATTTTGCAAAGAACTGTGCCTCCAATTCCGTGGACGAGGAAAGCATTGGACCTGGTGATTTCTTCTGTGATAAGGCGAGGAAGTAGAAAAATCGCTACAAGTAGGTCGGATGCAGCCATGTTAGTAATTAATAGCAGCCATTTTTCTTTTATCCTCACAGAGGCGACGATCAATAGGAGGTTTCCAACTAAAGATCCTAAAAACGAGAAAAAATGTATCGCGATAGAAACATGACTGTGACTTAATCTATTACTGCACTGTTCAGTAGAGGTCGTCTCGTTGTTTGAACTTAATTCGAGGTGATTAAACGAAGCATTTTCAATGGCTGCCATAACTTCGCGTTGTAACAAGCTGTGTCAAAAAACTCTCTCAAGGGTAAGGCCAACTAAGAAGCCCCTTTCATTTATCGCACGCAACAGTGATTTGTTACCGATATCTGCTTTGGCTTCCCTTGGCAGAAATCTAAACTGTTTTGGTGAACACAGCCTTCTACGTCAATACACATCCGCCCAATGCTTCCTGCGTAAATGATAAATTCGCTCATTTACCGTTGGAATAAAGATGAACTTTATCACGCAATACGTTAGAAAATTTGCCGCACCAACTAGAAAATATCACAAAAAAAACAATGTCGATAGCTTTGACTGCCTTTTTCTCACTGTGCAAACAATGAGTGGGAAGATGATTGCGGTATAATGGACAGTGCATGATTCACAAACTGTCGAATGAAGACAAACGTCGCCATCAAAATGATTTCTGTATGCTTCAAATCCGACAGTTTACTCAATTATTGAATTTCAAACCACTCAAACTTCATTTGAAAACTGTCCTTTAACACCTTCTTTAGAGATTGGTTGAACAGATGGATATTTACTTGATTCTCTACTTTAATATTTGAAACTGACTTTAAAAAAATTTGTTTGAACAGAAAAATTACAAAAATCCAAGCCGCGCTTAATATTTGAAAAGAAGCAGCTGCTTCGAAAATATACCCATGAATATTTTCATCAATGGCTTGATCAGAAATTGGTTGAACAGATGGATATTTACTTGCTTCTCTACTTTAATATTTGAAAACTTAAAAAAAATTTGTTCGAACAGAAAAATGACAAAAATCCTAGCCGCGCTTAATATTTGAAGAGGCAGCTGCTTCGAAAATATACCCGTGAATATTTGCATTAATGGTTTGATCAACTTTTATAACCTAAATATATTACTAGCTTTCGTCGAGAATCAGACCCAAACTGCAAAATAATATATATATGTGTGTGTGTGTGTGTGTGTGTGTGTGTGTGTGTGTGTGTGTGTGTGTGTGTGTGTGTATCCCTTCTATTTAATGCACAGTACAAGACTGAATAAGTCGGTTCAGTGTTTAAAAAATTAACTAGTGCTCTTGATGATACTTTCTTTTTCGTTAATGGCTTTCTTCAAAGCAGAGCATTGTTTCAAGTGGCTCGATGTGAAGTAATCAAAATAATTCCATTTTTTTTCTTCTGGAAGCGCATTTCACAGGTGGTTTCGGCTTGCTAAGAGAGAAATAAGCGTCCTTAAAAAAAATTGAAGATACGGGGACTCACGCACGCAGCCTTTGCTTGATGATATTATGCCAAACAAGTAGATAGTGCTTTTCGCGCAGGTTGATTGGCTAGTTGAAAGTTGATCATTACTAGCATTTACTATTTATCTTCACCTCGGCGAATAATTGTTATTTATTCGGATTGTTCACAATCACAACTACCTCTAGATCAAAATAGTCTTCATTCATTCATTCATTCTCTGAGAGGCAACTTATCTTAGCGCTCTGTGTACACAAATAGGAGAAAAAGTTGACTTTCCGATATCAGCTAGTACCTGAACATATAAAGCTTTAGCTTTGGAGCTACTCTAGGTGGGTTGCAAGTAAAACCCGTAGACCAAACTATATATCTTTAAGTGGGATGAGTGAAATATTAGAAGAGCGTTCACAAAGTGCTTAAAATCTAATGATATTGTTAATAGGATTTTTCCATTTGAATCCTTTCTGAAAGAACACTTAGATAGGACAAATATGGTTTAGTGATGCAACCCTTTGTTTTTCACATAGCTGTGTGCCAATCAGAACAAGTAAGCGAGCATCTATCAATATCCATCAGGTATCCCAGCTGAAACTTGACTAGTTCGTGGAGATAGATTTTCTTGTCGCTATCAAATGGGCTAACTACCAGAAAAAAGACCTAGAAAGGGGAATTAGTGATAAAACAGAGTTAGTTCATGGTTAGACGTCATAGTCCTCTTGATCGAATAAGGGCCATAAACCCTTTGTTCCTGTCTGCTGCATCTTCTCCCACATAGTTCTCAAGAAGCGTAGGGAACGTAGCTCCCGGTGCAGTGGTCTGGTCTCAATTCCAAAATAAGGAGTATCTACCAAAATCTCCTTCAAAAATTGTAAATTGCCTAATGCCGTCTAGCCAAAGTCCCCGGAAAAGTGTTGTAAGACGCAATGAGTGAATGGATATGGCGCTATTGAAATCCTTCTTTATAAATATTACTAAATTATTTTTCTTATTATCTACAATATCACCGTTAGCGGGGAATCTTTGGTGAAGTCAAACGTTGAAAAAACTTGAAAAAAAAAAAATTAGCGACTGGGACCTCACCGAAGGTACTCTGATGGTCAAGGACTAGAATCAAGCCGTCAGTTTCTCTGGACCATAGTTGGAGTACATCTGCTTTTATTCTTAAAATCTCAGGCCAATCGGGCAATATTCTCCCAACGAGGTCGTTGTACAGCTTGTTTTGTAATGGTAATAAGAATAAGAGGAGTCCAATTCGGTCTGTAATCAGACGAGTGAAAACATTTGTTTATCACAAGTATTTTTATCACGAGTATGACTACAGACCAAATTAGACTCCACTCAATCTTATTACTAATTAATCATAAAAGTTACAATTACCGAGAAATGTAAAATAGCCACGTTACGAAAGGAAGGGAATTTTGCAGTAAACCAAGTTTGTGATTGGTTGATTTAAACTAGAACTTTGCATGTGCACGTGATTGGCTTATTGTACGGTCTGATAATAACTTGGCATTTGAATTAGTGGAAAATAAGAGTTTTTTAAACCAATCACAATCAAGGCAATAGTAATTTTTAAGATTAATAGGATTATACATCTCACGCATGACTAACGGCCCACTTTGATAGCTGGTGCCCATTCAGTTCCCAGCTCTGGTAAACTCTATTGAATTCTTACCTATCATGTCATGTTACGGCAGCATAACATAGATGAAGTGGAACAGGGATACGGACATTGACGCGATCCGGAGAGGCATGGTGTCTGGTTGGGATAAAAAGTCGCCACAGGAATATCTTCACACTACCACTGACATAAAAAATTGAAGGTTTTTTTTTTTCCTTTGGTCAGTTGGTAGAACAACGCATTAACCTTTGCCCTTATATGGTGAACATTCACTCAGGCGCAATGATGTTAATAATATTAGATTAAATTTCCAAAATAGCGAAAAAGGACCGCTGTAAGCTGTCAAGTTATCGACCATGAAGAGCTTAACAAAACATAAAGTTGTCGCACAGGAATATGTACATATATCCACACAAAGCCAGTTAGTCGTGGTGCTTCAAAGTAGTAAGAATTACAGGACATACGTAACTGTGCTGACCAAGATTGTCAACCTCTCTATTAACACCGCTGTGATGCCTGACTGTTTCAAGTTGGCTATGCTTAATCCATTGCTGAAAAAGACGGGTCTGGATTTTGAGGTTCTTGCTAATTTTAGACAAATCTCTAATTTAGTGTTTATGTCAAAGCTTACCAGCAGAGCTATCGTTCTGCAGCTGATTGATTATATCACGATAAATAACCTTGATGAAGCTTTCCAATCTGCTTACAAATAACTGCATAGTGCTGAGACGGCTCTTCTCAGAGTCCAAAATGATATTTTGATAGCTTTAGATAATCATCAGTCAGTCATTTTACTACTTTTAGATTTGTCCGCTTGGTTCGACACGGCTATTTATTACTCGTGGCCAGCTTCCTGGCCATTAGTAATAATAACTATTATAATCTGATGCCAAACGGTGGCACATGAAACCCGATTAAACAAAACAACATTAATAACAACCCTCGGTCGTTTGGGCTTCACCGGCTCAGGAAAATTCTTAAATGAAATGTTGTTTTAATTGTTTTGATCAAAAACTAAAGGCCTAGCCAAACGAGAACACATATCTCTAAACTATGTCTCCATGTCTCGCGGAAACACGAAATGTAAAAATTCTTCTCGAAAGACACCCGCGAAGGTAGAAAGTAATCTTGAGAAATACTGCTATTACCAGTATTATTTGACCTTCGGAGCTACTACCAGAGCCTGTGTCAGATCTGTACGGCTGTAACTGGTTAGATTCTAGAAGCCTCCAAATAGACAAAGCTTCATTGCGTTAAATCATTTTCAGTCAATCAGCGGGAAGCCAGTTTGCTGATCTACGGCTTCGCAAATGATAACAGCAGGACCGCAAACGATCCCGGACCGCAAATGATTCCCAAAGTGGACCGGAAATGATACCGGACCGGAAATGATCCCTGATGGGGACCGCAAATGATCCCGACTAAAAAATAAGGATTGGGGTGGATGTGGGAGTGGTGAGGATAGGGAATTGGGATGAATAGCAATTATTTTTATTAAAAGCATCTTAAATTATGGCTTACAACTGGCTTCTTTCTGTTACTTTTTTCATACTACGATGCTATGAATGGCACCTTCATAAACGGACTTAGAATTCTCTCTACTATATATCTTCAAATTATAACCGAGATTCTTTTCGACAACACAATAAACGCGACATATTCTTCCTTAACTAGTTACACATTGGTATGCCGGCGTGGTGTACCGTTCTATCTTTAAATCAAATTGTATCAGTCCATTGACGTCGCCCGGCTGGCAACAACAGCAACAATGTCAGTAAAAACAACAAGAACGTGGTGTTTTAGACTAATAAGTTTCCACCCAACGTGCGGCTTGTTTTTGTTGTACCTAATTCCAAACTAAAATTCATCCATTAAGCACCATTACAGAAGATGCTGTCATCTGAGTAGTACTGCAACGCTCCATCGCTCCACCGCTCTCAAAAACCCCTTGTGAGTAGCACTGGAATTTTCTTCCACATTTTGGACAAATTTCATCTGTGATTTTTCCGTGGCCATACTTTTGCTTTAATTCAACGGCAATGGCTAATTGGGAGTGCTGAGAAGCCATTGGTTCCAGGCTCTGTGAATGAAGCTCAGCTTCATGGCCAAGTAAGGCCATATCTCCAGTGGCTTGCGCTTCGTTTTTGAAAATCAGCGGGATAGATAACTTTCAATCCCGTCTCTTCTTAGCTTGATACTAGGGACTTTAAGAAACCACGACGGCGACGCCAAGGAAGACTTCGATTAAAAAATGAATTTCTACTCTTAGTTAGAATTTCAAAAATGGCTGCAGGAGCTTACTGTCTCATACAGCGCCACTGCTCAACTTCAGCATGACGTATAAAGTAGCCGTTGAGTTCCAAATGGAAATTAAAATAATTTGCCGTCGCGGTTTCGGTTCGCAGTCGACGAAAATTTTGGCGATTTCACGTTGTTGTTTTGCATAGGACGGCTAAGAAATGTACAAAGTTTCAAAATGCACGTGCTCAGCTATTGTTCTGCCAATTAGATCTCTTGTTTTTCCACGTCCTCGTTGCCGTCGCCGTCGTGGTTTCTTAAGGTCCCTAATATCGCCACCGGGATTTGGAGCATGTTGATGAGGCTCCATTCCATAGACCTTCTATAGCCATTCTTCCATTCACCTTCCATTCACCTTCCATTCACCTTCCATTCACCTTCCATTCACCTTCCATTCACCTTCCATAGCCATTCTTCGTAGATAAGTGTTCCATGCCCTGAGAATGATAAATTCACTGAGATGAGTTCCATCTGGGGTGGCTGGATTACTTCTGAAATAAATCACCAGGTCAGAGCGTAGTTTTGTGGCACTCTGAGATGCTCTTCCATAGCGAAGTAGCTGGCCATGCATTGCATGAAACAAATAGTTTACACCTTTGGGGGTTGAAAGCTGGCGATAAACAAGTCCTGCATTTCCCAATTCTTTGTCCAACCAGTTAATTAGAGATTCTCTGTTGTCAGAAACTTGCTGGCAGTCTGCCATCCACTGAAAAACTTTGGGTAAATCGTTTTCAGCGCGCAAAGCTGATGCAAGATTTTTAGATCTTTAAAAATTGCAAGCATTTTAAAATTTAAAATTTTTAAATTTTAAATTTTTAAAATTCTCACTCACCATTTCATCTCGAGGCTCTCCGTTGAGAGTAAGGCCGGAGTGGTTGCCTCTCGACAACAATAACTGTTTTGCAAAAAGACATGTGAATACACCACAGTCGGTATCATTCTTTTGCTTGAAACATTGAGGTGTGGAATCGTCCCTATTATTTTCCTGGAAGAGAGTTCTATCCTCATCAGAAAACCACTGAAGTTCGTTTCTAATAAATCCTTCTTTGACGGTATCAAAAATTGTTCGGTACGTTGCTGTAGTGCATCTAGCGGAATCGTAAATGTAAGGGCATAAATTAAGAACACTTATGAGACCTTATAAGGTCCAGCAGCCAGTGGTTCTCAGTAGAAAGGTGTACTGGAACAAATACTTGTTCATACTCCGACAGAGAATTGTTGCCTATATGTTTGGAGTATGTAGATGTTTCGACCGGTCGATGCAATGAAAGATAAAAGTGGGAACTTGCAAATACCCAGTTCCCTCCTCCGAATCCCAGATTATTTCTCAACACGTCGAAATACAAGTTAACTGTGTTGCCATTAAGCTTTTCCGAGGAGAATATCTGATCGATGCAGGCTTCTAACAAACTGGTGTTGTCTGTTCTTGCTCGCTTCACTGGTTGGCCTGGGGAATCGGCTTCATGGCTCGTGCAAGTATCATTTCGTCTCCCACTGCCACTCTTTGCCTTTTGCTGTTGGTCATTTTCTTCTTCTTTTGTTACTGAGGTAACATCATCTACTTTAAACCACCTCGTTTTGCTCTTAAGTGTCACGGGATCACTGTAGCTGATAAAGTACTTGTGTATAGAATGATTAGCCTAAAGGATCAACCCTTCACAGGTGTTCTTTAGCGAGTTTTGCTTTCCCTTAACTAATATTTCTTTGAGACAGGGACTCGAATCAAAACGGTTTCTCCCTTGTAATAGAGTGAGGTGGATTTCGCCTAACTTCCGCTTTACCATATACTGCGAAGCCTTATTAGACGCATCCACAGCTTTCCGCGTGATAGAATTGCGTTGTTACTAGCTCTGTTATTTCTTCCGTCTTGCATTCATCCATTTCGATACCGTTGCTGTTTCCTTCTGGAACTTCGTATTCCCTTTTTCCCCCAAGAAACAGTTTATTCCAATAACTAGTGGGCTTTCTACCGAGGTACACTTCAAATGGAGAAATCTGTCCAAGAGAACGATGTGGTGATTCATTGTAGAGCTGCTGGTACTGTTGCGGATACTCCACCCAATTGAGATCGCCATTGTTGTTGTTCATGAAATCAAAATTTACTTTTTTTTTCCACGTTGTGTGAGCGCTCGTCTTTTCCTTGGGTCTGGGGACTGGCGCAGCTTTTAACTGTGCGAACGCTTAGCTTTTCACAAACAGTCTTTACTACTCCCTTAAATTCTGGACCTTGGTCGCTTTGCTTAATTTCTGGAGGGCTGCGTTCGATGTAAATGTATAAAAGGTGTTCCACCACTTCACGAGTCTCTTTTGTTTGAAGATGGTGTAAGAAGAGAAATCTACTGAAAATTTCAATAACAGACATTATGTATTTATTAGTATCACTGTCTATCGTAGACAGCATGCTACCCGCGCTTACAAGATCCCCTTGATGTCTTTCTTGTACTTTTGATGCCCTGATTGGCCGGAGAGGCGCCTTATTTTGAAAAAGGGGTCTAACATTTAGCTGCTGCTTTATTGAATTTAGACTGTGTTGGATGACTCCACGTGACAACCCACGGTAAAATTGAGACATTTGTTTGCTCATCCCCTTTCGTTTCGTCATCTGAGAAACTTCTGACTTTTTCACCACAATGCAGTTCGTTGCCTTTTCGACTACTTGTTTCTTCGGCTGTCCAACTGTCGGATTATGGATTTCTTTCACGACATAGATGTCGCTTTTTAACTTCCGATAAACCCGTTGCCTTAACCCTTTGTCTACCTTTCTTAGGCCAATCGTGCAGTGATTTCTCACCAATTAAGATGCTGTGTAGTGCATCGTAGATGTCATCGTCCAAAGGCGGATTTTTTCTTTGAGGCTAAGGGTTGGGAAAGTTTAGTCTTTTAAATTCGCAATTTATTTTTCCTTTAAAAAAATCCACCCTTCTAGGATAATTGACGAATAGTTAAAGACTCTAAAGGATAACTATCCTTGGGCGGCTAGCTGAACTCGAGGTGCAAGCCGGGTTTTACAACCCGGCGCCCATGATCGGTCCATAAATGATCTGCTGGAGTTTCAAAACTGTAACGCGGTTAAAAGTTGCGTGACCGATATTCCTAACTCTGGGTAACCCTAATTATAGGAACCTGAAACTACATGTAACGTCCGAGCACGTGTGCATAGAGGAGAGAGCAAATTATGTATGGCACTCCATCATCGAGTGAAAATCGCACCTATATAGGTCTATTAAATTTTCAGGCAAAAATAGTTATTGCTTAACGGTCATGTAGTAGTGGCGACTCGTTTCTGTTTTAAAAGAACGCATTAAAGACAATGAGTGCAACTGATTGAAGTAGTCAATTAATGTTATATTAGATCAGGATGCAAATTTACCTCGTTTTCCCTTTCAGCTTCATGCTTGCTCTTATCGTCCACTCCGAGAACGCTCACAAATAATATCGTTGCAAGAACAACAGCGATTATTAGAAAAAGCAGTTTAGCCATTTTTATCAGCACGTTTGAGACACAGTTCACTCGGCGGTGACAAAGTTCAGATGATCTTTCACCCCTGGTCAAACATCTCATTCTGGAACCCAGTGCCCTTCTCGGTTGTCCCTGGTCATGGTCAGTCGGCCGACCACCCAAAAATGCCAGGAAGAAAAAAATTTTCTGCTACTTTGGGTACAATTTTGATGGAGAGAGCTGAACATGACTTTTTTTTTATTTCTAAGGGCGATGAAGTTTTTGTTTATTTTTTGCAAGCATGTAAAGAATTATTTGTGTCTATCTACGTCCCTGGAAAAACAAGAAAAAGCAATGGTGGAATATTTCATGTAAAATGATAAAAAAGTGAAAGTAAGGGATAAGAACCAACGTTTGCATTGGATGTCATCCTTTATATAATTTTTTTAACCTTCCTCTGATATATGTAAGTCCATGCTATTCCTTATTTTTTGGTCGGGATCATCTGCGGTCCCCACTGGGATCATTTCCGGTCCGGGATCATTTGCGGTCCAATTTGGGGATCATTTGCGGTCCTGGGGCCCGTTTCTCGAAAGTACCACTAACTTAAAGGGACCGTAAAGCTGTTCTGTTTTCCTTCAAGATGAGAATTTCAAACGTTTTGACCTATCCTTTGAATTTTGATTTTAAAACAAGGCTTCGGGCTCGTTAAGTTACCGGGACTTTCGAGAAACGGGTCCCTGGGATCATTTGCGGACCCGTACAGATCATCGAAACCGAAGCCCGAAATGTATGGTAGACCGAATTTCACGTTATTTTCATTTTATAAGAACAATACAACCGAAAAAAACATATCTTCCATTTTAGCGTCGGGTTAGAAAGAGATGGAAAACTTTAGATCGCGGGCTTTGGATTTAGTACATCTCCTTTAGAGCTCTTGAAGTTCTTGAGCGTCCACCCTGATTGACTCACGTTAAGCTACGCGACATAATTTGGCATCGAGCAAGGCACAAATTGGCTGTAAGATGCTGGGACTGGTTGAACCGCCCTGGCTTTGCACTTATTGTTCTGTTTTGGAGGTGTTCACTAGATTATTATTTTACTTGGTGGAAAACAATGTATCCTATTAACAAAAGAGCGATTCCGGCTAACAGAAAATTTACGAAGTACTCGAAGTGCTCGCTGCTCGCCATCTGTATTTTTCCAAAGTGCTCGCTGCTCGCCATCTGTATTTTCTAAAGAGCTCGCTGTTCGCAAGAAAAATTTGACAACTGCTCGTGCTCGCAAAAATAAACACACTGCTTGCATGTTCGCAAGAAAAATTTGACAACTGCTCGTGCTCGCAAAAATAAACAAACTGCTCGCAAAGACCATGCGATACCCCTAGTGGGGCTGGGGGGGGGGGGGGAATGAATGTTACGGCGTCTTCTTCCCCTAACTCCAAATTAAACATGGCTGGTTAAAAATCGACGATCGTGCTTCGATCTTAACGTTACTCGCCCTTACATAAGACGCCTGCAAGCGAGGCTTTTGTCGAAACCCCTAATTTTTTATATTTTACATTTCCTCCTGCTGCACGTGAGTTAACCTTCAATGATTCTTTCGAGTAAATCTATAATAGATATCAATTTTGAATAAATTAGCTACTTAATTTTGATTGACTGTTGCGATAATAATTTCCAACACGGGAAATATGATGTCACAAATGTTACGAGCAAACAAACAAAGCAATTTTCGCTTATTAGCTTTGCAACCTTAAGTGAAAAGATTCAGTGTTTTAATTAGACTCGTGTGAGAGACAGAAGGTCATTAGGGCTTGTTCGCAGTACGCGAGATTTTTTTTTCTTTTGCGGAAAAAAAATCTGTCAAAGTGAAACTATTGTCAGTGCGAACGATTTTTTTGACCCACCAAAATTTTCGCAAGAGCCATCAAACTTCAAAGATGCTGTCAACTAGTTTTGGAGGCCTACAAGTTTTTGTCGGGCGAGAAAATCTATTGTCCCTCGACAGCTACTCTTCAACTGGTCATCATATTTCGTAATTGAACGTCGCGTTAGAAAGTTGTCGAATGACTCTCTCCTCATTCTCAAATGTCTACGGAAAAAGGCTTCAGGGAGGTTACGATTTCAAACCAGAATTCTACAGGTCGACTGCGAGGTCGATGTTTGTTGAGAAACTGAGTTATATAGTCTCCATGATCCGTAAAAGCCGAATCCTTCCCAACAAGACCAAAAGTAACAGAAAAGACTTGCCACAATCAGGTTTTGCATGGCAAGAAAACAGCAAAAAAGGGCGATTAAAAAATTTCGCGGAGGCATTTTACTTTGCGATAAGTCCTTGACCAGAAGCGATATAAAAGAAAACGCACTGTCACGAAGTCTCGGTATCTATTTCGATTGATTGACATTTGTGGATAGCCAAATAATTCGCACGTCTCAAGTGCGAACGTTATTACAGAAACAAAAAACTCGCTGTTGCAAAATTTTCAAATTTTTGGCAAATAGCAAACCAATTTTTTCAGTGTAGGGGTCCGAACGCACTGGACTGACAAAATTTGTTTGGCCCTTCCAAAAATCTCGACAAAATTTGTCTCTGCCAAATTTTCAATTTGTCAAGCGCGGGCGCACTGAGACACAGCAAAATATTGGTTAACCACAAGTGTAAATCACACGGAAATAAACACCATCGCTCGCGCGTTGTTCGCGGGAAAGGTTACATGAGATCTTAGGAGTCATGGGCTTATGGTGATCTTTAACCGCTTCCATAGAATATGTTGCCTCGACATGTTATTGCTTGTGTTCTAGTTTTTTTTTTTCTTCCTTGAATTCGTTCAACTCCAGCAGAGGCAGTTGCTACTTCTACTCTGTCAATGGAGGCTTCACCTTGTTCGACTGCAACTGGTTCGAGAGTACCACTGACAGATTTGTACGTAGACTTGGGAACCGTAATAGTTGTAGTCTGAGTAAGGATAGGTAAACAGCATACCGAGGTACGAATCATCCATCTTCACGGTTTGATTGCCGCACAAATATGAAACAATTTTGGCGGGCTTCGGACTGAAATACTCCGACTAAAAATAAGATCAGATTTTCTTGATTGATATTTTCCTTCAAATCATGGCGTTTAAATTGATAAAGCTGTCAGATTTCACGCCTGAGAAAAATTTGTCCTGCTCTGAGGCAGGACGAAGGCGCCTTTGAAGTTTAGTAAGCCTTGACAAAATTTGGTAGATCTAAAAATCACCGGGCGCACTTGTCTCAAGGAACTGGTGACAGATTTTTTCGCAAAACAAGCAAAAATTTGCCCAGTGCGAACAGGGCCTTAGCTTTGTAGTTGTGTGAGAATCAGTTTCACGTTATATTATGGTAATTTGAGTGTTGCAAGCATTTTTGGAAGTTAGAAACCAGCACCTAGTTACCAATAGATTTCCTCGATTCCCTTTTGGAACGAAAAAAATGTTAATAAAGCTTAACAAGATCAGCAATAGTAGCATTGCAAGTCATCATATAGTAATGGAGGTAATTTAGCCCTTTATGCAAGGCTGTTATTGTGTGCTAGAAAGTAAACAATAACGAAACTTTCCATTAATTAAAAGGAACATACTCCTGAAGAAACATGATATAATAGTTGGTGACTACCCAACTTATTAGAGAACAGATTTAGAGTAAAGGGCTAAGGGAAGGAAGCAATTTTGGAAAACTCTAGAAGAGTGTTACAATTTCTCTCGCTGTTTCCGTCGCTTTTGTGTTTCTTCATTCAACTATTTATCAACTAATTCATTCACTTATATGAGAACGATCCTTCGCAGTAAAGCACTATTTGAGCAATAGTGAAAATCAGACCTGAAAAAAATTTCAGGCCTGTACGGGATTCGAACCACTGACCTCTGCGATACTAGTGCAGCGCTCTACCAATTGAGCTAACAAGCCAACTGGGAGCAGGCCATCAAATTAATTCGATATAAACCCGTAGATGATAAATCAAACAACAACAAACATATGAAACATATATAGGCCTGAAATAGTGCTTTACTGCGAAGGATCGTTCTCATATACGTCTCATAACCGCAGTTCACACATATGTTTCATATGTTTGTTGTTGTTTGATTTATCATCTACGGGTTTATATCGAATTAATTTGATGGCCTGCTCCCAGTTGGCTTGTTAGCTCAATTGGTAGAGCGCTGCACTAGTATCGCAGAGGTCAGTGGTTCGAATCCCGTACAGGCCTGAAATTTTTTTCAGGTCTGATTTTCACTATTGCTCAAATAGTGCTTTACTGCGAAGGATCGTTCTCATATACGTCTCATAACCGCAGTTCACACATATGTTTCATATGTTTGTTGTTGTTTGATTTATCATCTACGGGTTTATATCGAATTAATTTGATGGCCTGCTCCCAGTTGGCTTGTTAGCTCAATTGGTAGAGCGCTGCACTAGTATCGCAGAGGTCAGTGGTTCGAATCCCGTACAGGCCTGAAATTTTTTTTTCAGGTCTGATTTTCACTATTGCTCAAATAGTGCTTTACTGCGAAGGATCGTTCTCATATACGTCTCATAACCGCAGTTCACACATATGTTTCATATGTTTGTTGTTGTTTGATTTATCATCTACGGGTTTATATCGAATTAATTTGATGGCCTGCTCCCAGTTGGCTTGTTAGCTCAATTGGTAGAGCGCTGCACTAGTATCGCAGAGGTCAGTGGTTCGAATCCCGTACAGGCCTGAAATTTTTTTCAGGTCTGATTTTCACTATTGCTCAAATAGTGCTTTACTGCGAAGGATCGTTCTCATATACGTCTCATAACCGCAGTTCACACATATGTTTCATATGTTTGTTGTTAATTCATTCACTATAGAGTCAAACTTGTTGAACTCGGCCATCTCACCATTTTTCATGACCAAAATCATGTCACAGTCTTTGATAGTGTTCAGTCGATGCGCTATGGTGACTACCGTGGAGTCCTTCAGTTTCTCTCGCACTACCCTCCAAATTGTTTGTTCTGTATCTGGATCCACATGTGCAGTGGGCTCGTCTAGGATGACAATTTTTCTTTGATGTAAAAGGACACGAGCCAAACAAATCAACTGCCGTTCTCCAACACTGAGGTTTGCACCATGTTCCAACAGCTGGTGATCTAGTTTTCCTTCCAAACTTTCGATCAGCTCCTTCAGCTGAACATCCTCTAAGGCTCGCCAAATATCTAAATCTTGGAACTGTTCTACGAGATCGAGATTTTCCCTCAGTGAGCCGCTGAAAAGGACTGGACTTTGGCCAAGAACAGATACACATCTTCGAGCTTCTTGAAGATTAATGTCCTTTACTAGAACGTCATCGATCTTTATAACAACTTGGGGATCTGGCATGCGTAGGAGAGCTGCCACTAGAGATGATTTCCCGGCCCCCGTTCGTCCTACAACACCAACATTTGTTCCTGCTTCTACATGAAGGTTAAAGTTCTTCAATACTTGAGGTCCTCCCGGATAATACGTCAACGACACGTCTTGAAATGTGATATTCCCTTCAAGAGGCCAGTGTTTCGGGGGAGGTTGCTTCACTTGGTACCCCGGCTCGTGGTCAAGTTTGGTGTATGTCATAACTCGTTCAGCAGACGTCATGCAATTTTCTACTTCAGCCATTTTTCTAACAGAAAAATCCATTTGCTCCGCGGATTCGATGATGTAAACAAGCCCCAGTCCTGCGAAAGCTATCGGTAAAATACATTCGTTAATTGTCAGCCTTTTTCTGGTTTGATAGTCTTACGAAGCTTAATCAATTTACTGAGGTAGAAAAAGCAATAAAACGAAAAAAAGAATGAAATGAAAATTATGAAGGGAATAAAAATAGGGATGGACGGTTCTGGAGTGAGCGCTATAGGCGGTCGGCATCAGATTGTTTCTCGTTCTGTGTGAAGAAGAGAGTTTTATCAAATCCGTTGGAGGCCAATTTGATGGACGTTTTATGGACGTACAAGACTGTCTAAGATACAGCAACTGAAGCAAGCGGACTGTAGCTCAGGGAGGAGCAAGGCAGGTAGTTTCGACATATATTTGAACAATTAGCGCAATTTCCTCTAGGGAGAAAGGACATTTTCTAAGTTAGAGCATTACTCAGGATATTTTTATTTAAGGGGAAGATACCCTTTGAAAGAAGAATAAATGGTTTAATTTACTCCATACGTCTTGCGAAAAGAGAGAAAAGGACAAGAAATGGCACATATTAAGTGCATGTTATTTTACGCGAAAATGATGGAAATGTCTGGTCCAGCTTCACTTAACCATCAAAATGTGAACTCGATGGAGCCTTGTGTAACTAGACCAAGAGTTTCAAATCAATTAGCCTCAGATAAAAATTTTGATTAACATCGAAGGGTTAAGGAAACTGGCACTTATATGTAATAAAATAAAATGGTCTCTTGAGTATAGTTTTCATCGCAGCTAAGAGACACCTACCAGCATCTTGAGAAACCAAGATCGCAGCTAAAGCTACGGTAAAAATCAAAAAAGAGATGAGAAAAGTCATGCGTATACCAAGCCATCTCTCGCTCGCCAGCACCATCATGTACGACTGGGTATGAACATCCTGATATCTGAATGAAGAGAGGAAACACTTTCTATTAGGAAAAATATGTCGTTAGTACATCTCAAAACATTCTAATTCTCTATGCTTGTATGTTTCCTTGTTTTGTTTTGTTTCCTTGTTTTCTTTTTTTTTTCCTCAGTTCACTCTTCATTTCTGAAAAATCTGATGCCACTTCAGAGTTCGTAAAAAAGACGGCAGATAGTGACAAAAAGACAGCTCATCGACATCTCCCAATTCTATTGAACGAAAATTCAAGATTTGCTATTTTCTGTAAATGGCATTGACGCTAGTACTTATCCAGGACCAGTTTCTGTAAGTATGCTTCCTACTTGCCGTATTTAACCCTCCGTTTACAGTCCCTTACTTTCTTTGGGTATATTTGAGGAAGCCTATGTAGTCGTTAGAGGGAAGCTATGACTCTCGCTCTAAAACCGATCTTGATGAATACAATGAATTCAGAATGTACCTGTAAAGATCCTCCACAAACTCTCGTTCTCTCCTTCTTGTTCTTATAGTCTCCAGCCCATTGAGAGTCTCCGAAACGTGTGAAAAAACGGGGCTACGGTTTATTGACTCTAACCTTTTCAGCTGTCGAGAGGTTTTAAGGCTGTACATGGAGATGTACACGGCAATAAAAGCCAGTGGTACAACAGCAAAAAGAACCCAAGGATTTGTGAAAGTTGGCACAACAGTTGAAGCAGAAATTAGCAAGGTCAGCTGAATAGCTGTGAGAAACGTTTTGGGTAACAGCTCATCCAAGTATCCCACATCTTTAGAGAATCGATTGAGAATTCGCCCTACAGGGTTTGAATCAAAAAACAAAACCGGTGCTTCTACAACTGCTACAACCATTTTATCATGAAGGCGTTGAGAACATCTTACAAGAGTCCAAAGAAACGCATATGCTCGGATAGAGGAGAAAATGAGAGATCCAAGTACAAGACAGCCATAGAAAATAAAGTTGAATTTGTCCTTCTGTTCCTCTTTACTCTTCTTTGTTAAGAATGAGAGCCAAACGTCAGGAGACACTATCATTACTACGAAATTGAAATACACAGAGAAAAAAATTAATATGTATTCAGAAAAGGTGTGTCGCTAACGGTCAATGGCCATGTGATGATCACAAGTGGCACAAGCCTCGAGAAAATGATACGACGGGATCCCAGAAGGCCTTATCTACCGCTTTAAAAGTTTGGCACGAGGCCATGCATCTGAGAATCACATTAGATTCGCATAATCAGAGTCTTGAAACCTGATAGTCTTTTTTTAATGATAACAGTACTAAGAATATTTTTTATGTGTTAGTTAAAACAATTCATGACAATGTGTCTGAGAATCCCATTTTTAACCTCATCATAGATGTCTTACAGCGAGAATAGGGAATGAAAAAAACAATTGTTAATCATAAACTTGGCCACGAAGACATATATATCGATAAAAAATCAGTCCATGTCAGGTATTAAGAAATCCTACTTTCAAAGGAGATATTTGAGAATTGAATAAGATCAGTTATCAACCTTACCTTGAGCAATAAAAAACAAACAGACCAGTCCAACGATCGCCAACGTGTGCAATCCACTCCTGAAGTAGTCCCAATAAGTCATAAGTGTCACGCTTCCGATTGTACAGTCTTCTTCTGATATTTCTAGGTCCTTGACTTGATGTTGTGGAATCATTGCTCTCTCCTTAAACTCTGATTCATTTTCACTCTCTGCAACAAATCTCACTTCCGAAATCCTGTCCCAGACGGGTTTTTTGGAGCTCACATCAAGATTTATATTACATAAATTCTTTTTCTGAAGCTCAGAAAAAGTTCCGTTTGCCAACACACGTCCTTTGAACAACACAATAACTCTATCAGCTTCTTTCATGTGTTGTTCCTTGTGAGACGTTAACACCCGAGTTTTAGTACTTAGTAATTCTTTAATGCACTTTTGAAAGATATGTTGACTTACTTTCATGTCCACGGCACTCAGAGGGTCATCCAACAGGTACAGGTCTGCATCCATGTATACCGCACGTGCTAAACTTACTCTTGCACGCTGGCCCCCACTCAGAACAGCACCTAGCTCACCCACTACTGTTTGGTCACCGTTTGGAAATGTCCGGACGTCGTGTGTGAGAGAGCATGCTTCCAGTATTTTGGTGTACTTATCTTGGTTGAAAACTTGACCAAATAAAATGTTTTGTCTTATTGTTCCAGAGTAGATCCAGGGTATCTGGGGCACGTAAACAAGGGAAAACGGACAGTTTATTGTTCCTGCTGCGACTGACACTTCACCTGCGATAGCCGAGAGAAGAGTTGATTTTCCACTACCCACTGGACCCGTGATGACTGTTAAAGTTTGTGAATCCAAGGAAAATTCTACATCTTGCAAAATGAAGTCGTCATCATGAATTTTTTCTTTTGACGCCAAAATGAACACTTCCAAGGTGGCTAACTGTGGGAGATCTTCTTCATCACGAACTACAGCAGAGGGAACTGCAACGGTTCTGTCCCGTTGATTTGAAACAGTTTCAATAAATTTTGATATGCTCTCTGCCGTGTTCAAAGTACCCTCAATAGAATGATTATGACAGGATTCGGGTAAATCTTCTAAAAGAAAGAAATCCTCGATTCTCTTGAGTGAAAAATAAGCTTCGTATACTCCTAAGAGACCGTAGGGTACGTAAAAGCAGACACTTTGTCTTGCTGCATTTATAAAAGAGAGGAGCATGAACACATTCAACGGTGTAAGGGGCTGACCGGTAAGCACCAAGGTTATGATTGAAACCAGCATCGCCAGCGGCACTGCAGTGAACTCTAAGGCAGCAACGGCCGACAGGGCGACGCTTTTCTTACGGATGATATTTATTTCATCCCTACAAGCAAAAGAATATAGAAAGAGACATAATGTCATAACAGCAGAGCATTGCATTGCATCGTAGGTCATGACATAACAGGGCATCCTTTACTATAATTTAATTAAACCTGTATGCTATTTCAAACATGCAATTGTCTGCGACAATTACCAGTTTCGATACCAGGTACCTTGACCAATTTAACATCAATTATGATGTTTTCTTTCCTTACCTCCTTACGCGTTTTATCTTCTCTCGAAATTCATCCTCCAACGCATGTGTTTTGATGGCGCGAATCCCTGAAATAACCTGGTTTAACAATGATATGCGCCTGTCTGAAAACGTTGCTGTCCTAAGGCGCAACGCAGCAAATACATATGACAAGCCAGCGAAATATGGCAACAGGAAAAAAAGGCTTGTGACACCCAAAAGAGCTTGCCAACCAATGAAATACATAAGTAACACCACTATGATAGGTATGAGTAGGAGGAAATCCAAAATAGCACTACAGCCCCAAAGTACAGTATGATCTTCGAGTCGTTGAACATCGTTTGAAACGAGGTCAATCACATGACCCGTTGTAAATTTTAATATATCAGTCTTGTTGAGCCTTAGAATCTGAAAAAAAAATTGATACCAACATTTTGTTCAACTAGACAGACTTATAGTGGTTAGATAATAGGAATCAACAGATAGAATAAAGAAAAAATAGAACTGATGTTCATTTGTAAGGAGCGTGGAACAAAGACAATGTGTTTAATTTGTGTCGCGCAGGAAATATCCAACTTAGAATCTTCCGATTTTTGACACTTAACGACTGTGGTAGGAAGAACGTATTAGTAAGGTAGACCAAAAATTAATAGAATTAGCTTACGGCAGGGTTTATCGACGATTTCTCAGTAGTTGGTAGTGGTATAGAGAGGACGGCAAATTTGGACGGTTTACGGTGCAAATAAGTCCTTACTTCACGCTTGTGACAAATGGTCACGGGAAAGACACCGTTCATAACTTTTTTAACTAATTAAGTCCAGGATAACTTTGTTCTTTTGACCCCCCCCCCCCCCCCTGTGTTGCAACCAACATATAAAACTTTGTCTTCTTTAACTTACGATGACGATAGATCCAGTCAAAACAGGTCGTTGATTGGTTAAGTTGGAAGTGGTGTGCTGTTGTGTAAGTAATCCACAGTGTCATTTAAATTCAAAAAAGCTAAATCGCATACCTTTTGGTAAATTAGCCCTTTCAGAGCACTGCTGATTCCGATACCGTAAAGGTCACATTGATAGGAAAAGTGATGTACACCAGACACTCCAATAAAGGCACAGATCCCCATAGCCATTACACAACCATACAGAGGAAGACTTTTCTGAGGCTCGGCGTCATTCATCAATGAATAAATAAGGTAACCAAGAAACAAAGGCCTAGAAAGGCGCCAAAGTAGGGATATCACGTACAGGAGTACAATGACCAATGCATCCTTCAAAGATATCATTTTAATGACACTTTTCCAAAGTCGTGGTCTTTGTTTATTGCCTTTTCTATCGGCTTTCTCTTCTATCCAGTTTTTCTGCAGGCGATTGGTGAAGAACTCGGTGGAACGTTCTCTTGAAAGTGGCATAAAGTCGCTCTCCTCTAAAGTTCCTTCACTACCTTTCTTGAAGATGTTGTTCATCCATTGGAAGAAAAGAAAAGAGAAGTAGCTGACTCTTTCTGAATCGCCATCGATAGATAATTTCTGGTATCTAACTGTCTTCATGTCCTGACAACCCTGAAAGTGTTAATTGTGGAAACGTTTATAGTGAAGTTCGGTTGAGCGTTCCTTCCTGTTACAAAATTTAAACTTGATTTTTCCTGATACTGACCTCATTACTAGTTTCAATTTATTTTATTCATCAATACTTTTCAAAAGTTTAGTTGAAGAATCAAAAAAGAATAAGCCCCCATTTTAATTTTGGATTTTGTGTGGATCTGCACGAGTCCTTAAAGACAGTTGTGAGAGCATTACGCCTGTGATTTCTAGACAAGTGAACAATTCGTTCAGGTTGGCTACCTTTCCTAAAGCATGGAAAACTGGGCCGATTTCATTGTTACTCATCCTATCGAAAATAGGTGAGAGACTAGCTCATAAGCAGTTTGTGGAATTTTTGATAACGCATGATAAGTTATTGACTTGTCAAAGCGGCAACAGGAAAATGCATTCGACAGAAACGGCCCTCACAAATGTTACAGACAACACTTTGAAAGTAATTGATGTTAAATCAGCCTCATTACTAGTACTTCTTGACCATATCAAAAGCTTTCAACAACCTTAATCATAATACGTTGTTAGAAAAATTACGAAAACTGGGCCGTTTCTGTAATTTCCTGGTTTACTAACCACCTATCCTCTAGTGGTGCCTTGCATGGACCTTGTGTTCCGTTCGCACTAACCCTTCCGGATCGAGTCACACCTGGTAAAGTCGTTAAAACAAATAAAACAAAACAAATATCCAGTAGATATCAAGAGTACGGTACGAAGATTCAGTGTCAGAATTGTTACCTCTAATAAATGGGGTACCTTAGGGATCAATATTGGGTCCTGTGCTTTTTATCATTTATATTAATGATTTAATCAGTGTTATTACCCACAATCAACCCGCTGCTTGTGTTGATGATAGTCAATTGCACTTTAAATTTTCTGTATCAGACTCATGCTATGGCAGCCTTAAACCAAGATCTTAGAAACATAAGTAAAGGGTGTGCAAAGAATTCTCTACTTATAAACCCTGAGAAGACAAATTAAAATTAGTGGTTGTTGGCTCAGCACAACTTATTGAGAGGCAACCTCATATCTACTTATCCCTGGTAGACATAACTATCTCACCGGTTTCCTTTGCTATATTGTGGTTTTTTATTGCTCAATATCTTTCCTGTGATGTACACAGGAGCCTCTAGTTACATGAACTAGTTAGTACAGATGGGTAGAATCAAACACCTTTTAGACAAGAACACTTTTATTACTTATAAATAGCTTTGTCTTTAGTGAACTATTTTATTGTTCCTCAATGTGGGGGAACACATCTAAACGCAATCTACACAAACTAAAGTTGGTGCAAACTTTTGTTGCCAGCGTTGTATTAGGTTTAATGAAGATTCACCATAACTCTCAGGGGCGGAGATCCCTTAGATAGTTGGATGTTACGTTACGGAGGTTTTATCAGTCATGCATTCAAATGTGTGAATGGCTTAACTTCAGATCATCTAGGCAAATATTTTGTTAAACGTTCGGCAATTCGCAAAAAGAACACAAGGCCTGTAAAAATTTTGTGGTACCCGATGCTGATTGTCAATGGGTCAGGGCATTCTACTTTCGGGGTCCAGGGGAATGGAATGGGCTAACTAACGATATTAAGAACACTAAAGAAATTTAAAATAGCTTTAGCAGTAATTTTTAAGAAATATGCGTCATACAAAATAATTTTGAATATATTTTGACTTTAAGTAAATTACTGTCAATAAGTTTTCTAAATTACCAGTATTATGTAAACGGTTAACAAGGTGACTGAAAAGCCTTGTTGAAGGGAGTCTCAATAATGTATATATGAAACTAATTCTTCTACTCCGGATCCTGACCCGCTAAAAAAAGTGAATGAATTTGAGAAATAAAACAGCTAAGGAAATACCCATTTTCTATGGGTACATGTATTACTGTACAATTTTCAACGAGGCGCCGGGAAAATTCAGAATTTTTTAACTTGTAAGAGACCTTGCGATAGATTCACCAAACTTGAATCGGCTAGAAAATTGCGTAGCGTTGTGTGGAAAATATTGAATTTAAAGCAAAATCTTCTTTTAAACAATACCATCATTAAAACATAACGACATTAAAATAGACAAAAAAATATTTTCCAGTCCAGAGAATGGTCCGCAATTGGCGAGGCCCCATTTGAAGTCAGCAAATTCAGTCTTCATTCATTTTTGCGGCCATAAATTGTATCGCGTTTGGGTAAGCCAAGTATTGCCGGTTAACTCGAAAGCTCGCGCAACAGCGATTCTATCACCGTGCCTCCGCGGCCCAAACAAAATTCATAAAATATGCTAATTTATTATCCAACTGTGTTTCATAGAGTACAAATAACGGGCGAGACGAGTATGAATATCACGCGATATTGGTACTCCAGAAATATGGCGTGTACATGTTGGATAATAAAACTCTTATTAGACGTTTTTTCGTGTAGTATCGCTAATTAGTATTTTCACTTGTTGTTTAATATTCTGACTCGCCCTCCTGGCTCGTCAAAATACGGGAAAAGTAGTAAAAATACTCCGATACTACACGACGAAACGTCTACTAAGATAGAAGTATTTTGGCGGGATTGCGTTAGCGTGGGACTGAGTTACGAGAATGAATAATAACTTTGCTTCAAGAAATCCTGAATGTCTGTAAACTCAGAGTCGTGCTCCTGCCGTGCTATTGCTGTGTTATCAAAGGGTTTACATAGATCTCACTTCCATTAAACAAAACACCGTCAAAAATACGATTAACGAACTCATGGCGGAATTGCCGGCCACTGCAAAAAAAACTCATCACAAGAGAGGAGTTAATTCAATTCATAATCGCAGTCAATTCCTTTCACCCGGCTCTAAAATATACCGGCCGGGAAATTTCCAACAATTATTTATGGGTTTTAGACATCAAAGTTTCAACTGAAGGCAACGGTTTATGTACTAGTGTGTATTACAAACCTACAGACTCACATAGTTACTTGTTGTATTCATCTTCGCACCCATCTCATGTCAAGAATTCCATTCCCTTTTCTCAGTTTCTACTGGACTTCGTCGTTTATGTAGTGATGACTCTGATTTTTTTTTCACAAACCAGAGTCTATGTACCAGTTTTTCGGAAAACGTGGTTACCTTGTTTATGTCATTCAAGCGAGTCACCACCGCTCCCAACTTATTGATCGACAGTCAGCACTACAAACGTCACAGAAGGAAAATTCCGACCGCATGCCATTTACTCTCACATTTCACCCTCGCAAACACTCAGTTAAATCCATTATTCTTAAAAACTTTAAATTACTTCTAAACGATCCTGAGACTGGCACTATTTGTAGAAATCGTTCACATTGTTTTATAACTAAGTTAATCAGTGACATTGGACAATGCGTTTTGTTCGACATATTCTTGTGTAACTGGTTTGATCACGTGCGTTTTTGATATGTAATATTCTGATTTCGTTTTTAAGAAACAATGTTTTTTGATCGAGCGAATTGATGTATGAGTGATTACTACATATAGAATAAGATTAACGGAGTTTCGAATACGATTATTAAACTATCTTTTTGTAACCTCTACTCATTTCATTCGAACGCGATAAAAACATTTTTAGTCAGAAGTTCATTACAAACTAATGACCAACCCGGCACTTTTAAATGCGCTCGTACACGATGCAAAACTTGTCCTTTCATTCAAAACGCTGAAAAAACTTCGGGACCCAAACGACCATTAAGGTCACTAATCACTTCGCGTGCACCTCAGCCAACGTCATATATTGCATAACTTGCACTTACTGCAAAAAGATATACATCGGCGAAACAGAAAGACGACTAGGTGACCGATTCCGAGAACAGCTTCACGACGTAGAAAGGAATGACAAGGACGCATCAAAACCAGCCCCTAGACACCTTAATCTAACTAATCATTCTAAGCAACATATGGCAATCTGCAGTCTTTCCCACAGGCATCAACGAACGCTTTTCATTCCACTAATTTATTCGTGTTTTTCTCGTCGCCATGTTCTCACCGATAGCGTAGCACCACTTTCTGCATATAAACCCACACACAGGCCCACAATTCCTCCATTCGCTCTGACGAAGGATTAACGCTCGAAACGTCAGCTTTTTAATTCTTTACGATGGCCAATCTACAATTTCAACTTAATTATTTGATGTTACCTTGCTACACCCACCGACGCAGCACCACAGTTTCTTTAGAAACTTACCCCTTTATTGCATTTAAATTTGACTTTAGCACGGCAGAAGAAGGACGTCTGAACTGGGCCTAAGTTGTTTTTCCCGCTAGCCAGCATTTTCAAGCTATGTTAAGCCGGTAAACAAATTATAAATCATTTTCACTGTATCTCAAATCACTTTAGTTGCCCTCGCAAAATTGGTTTCTAAATTATGAAGGCAAATGCCTCATTGAATGGATTGACATGGCGATTAGAGTCGTTTTTAAATGGCGTATTCTTCTCAAAAAGTCCACTGTTCAAATAGACTAAATGACCGGCAGTCAAAAATTTTCACCGAATATCCACTGAAAGGTTCTTTCAAACTTCTTAGGAATATCAGATGTTTGTCTAGAAATGTCAAGCGATTGTAAATAAACTTGTTTATTCAGTGGACAAATTCTCCAAGCTTGTGCAGTCAAAAATTTCACCGAAAAGGCCACCGGAAACTTCATACGAGGCAATTGAGTATAGTTGATGTTTGTTTAGAAATGCCAAGCGATTCTAAGAATTATGTTGGTTTGTGTCGACGGAATCAGTCGTGCACTAAATGCAGTTTTGGACTTGGTTCTCTACACGAAGTCTAACCCAAACTGCGGTTTTACGCAACCGCCGGGCCTCATGCAGGCTTTCTCTGGAAGAGGGCTGCTTTAAAGAGGCAAATGTCTTTCCGCTGCTAGCTTTCG